>NC_043705.1:108862376-108863676 GCF_006229205.1 Suricata suricatta | reverse complement strand
CGGTCTAGAACCAGATAGCAGGATCAGTCCTACCATCTGACCCTCATAGTTTCTGCACATAATAAATCTCCACTTACCCTGAAATGATAGGAAGGGCTTCAAACTTGATTATTTCAGAAAGATGTCTCATTAAAGGAGAGCTTCTCTCAGAATGCCAGACACCCTCTTCCTCTTGATTAAGCTCTCTGTTTGGGACGGGGCACATATGTGATGGAGGAAGGAGACGGTTCTACTTGTCTTAGCGTAATGCTTCTAGATCTCTCCAAAGCTTACCATTTCACAGGATCACTGAGGCACACCTGCACAGCTATTCATGTGTCATCTTGTGAGTGATTTGAGTGCCAAATGCATTCTGACTGCACATTTGGGTTCTTTGTATCTTGAATGACTCAGCCCTGCTTTTAAGGTTTCACACGTTGACTTCCTGTTTACTAATGTTAACTTCTTCAGTCTTTTTTGCAGAGTCACATCAGTCAACTCCAGAATGGTGAACTCTCCTCCTCACCTTTTATTCCCTACCATAAAAGGACGGTGTTCATTTTCTGGGTTTGATGGTAAATGTCTATGTAACAGCCTACTAGAGGCTTACACTGAGGCTTGTCTTGAGAACATAGAAGTAAGTAGAAGGAATTTGTCCTCTGAGAGTTAACATTTAAACTCCATATATATTGAATCAGAGCAGAGATACACAAGATCACTCTGAGGAGATGGTGAGGTTCTCAAGTCTGCAAGACCAGCTGCAGGCTGCTTGAAGGTCAAGAATTCTCAAGGAGAGCATCCCAGGCTGAAGGGGAGGAGGACAGCTGTGGATACCAGGAAAAGAAAGCAACACAGGCAGTGGACCAACCAGAGATGATGAGGAAAGGAAGAGGGACCAGCAAGCCCATTCTCATTTTAGCCTGATTCCACTAAGCATTCAGCTGACTTATCTGTTTTTTTTTTTCCTAATTCCACCCTCACCAAGAAAACCTCTGTGAGTATTTTGCTCCCTGTAACTGTTATTTCTTATTGTGTATAAATAAACATTTTGCTTTCCCATATTTATGATCATATTTTTTAACCTCTAAATTAGGGTAATTTGAGTTTCTCTTTAGGAGTCAAATTCACTCTTGGGGCGCCTGGGTGACTCAGTCAATTGAGCTTCCAACTTTGGTTCAGGTCATGATCTCTCAGTTCACAAATTCAAGCCCCATGTCAGGGCTTTGTGCTGATGGCTCAGAGCTTGGAACCTGCTTCAGATTTTATGTCTCCCTGTCTGTCTCTGTCCCTCCCCCACTCATGTTTTTTCTCTCTCTCTCTC
>NC_043705.1:108861225-108862276 GCF_006229205.1 Suricata suricatta | reverse complement strand
CCAAGTGTTTATGATGGTGAAGCAGAAAGGAGGCATTATGTCAATCCTGCACTCTTTACCTGAAGACTTCTTTTCCATGAAAGAAAATAAACACTTATGTTTAATCCACTATTACTCAGATCTTTCTGTTAAATACATCCCCACTCTATCCTAGTAGATAAAATCAGAAACCTAAAATTTCCTGATGTATGTTCCAAACAATGATAAGCATATTTCTTTATGCCCCTCTGTCCGAACTCTAAATCTCAAATGGCTTTAGCTTTCAACCTTGTCCTATTTAAACAAGAATTGATTCGGAAAAGTAACTTTTAAACGTTATAATCAATAAATCATTTCTCCCTCACTGTTCCATCTGGTGGCTTAACATGAAGGAAATGCCCTGGCTTACTTGAGAAGATATTTTTATCTTAACCACACAGAGCTGCATGGCAAACATTCTTGTTCCTATTCAAATAATGCGCGGCACTCAGTAGTCTGTAACACTGTTTTCTCCTTGTGTATAATTTGTAAGTGGATCTTGCAGAGCTGTTTTTTGTGAAGTTTCATGAAGATAATGTCCTCTGGCATTTGAGGTTTTCATTTGTTTTATTATTTCACAATTGTTTGAAAGAATATAGCAGTTTTTGTCATCCAAACTACAAAAGTAACTCCATTAGAAGACAGTTTCTGCAAGGCAAAGGAAACAATCAAGAAAACTAATAGGCAACCGACAGAATGGGAAAAGATAGTTGCAAATGACATATCAGATAAAGGGCTAATATCGAAAATGTACAAGGAACTCACCAAACTTCACAATCACAAAACAAATAGTCCAGTGAAGAAATGGGCAGAGGATATGAACAGACACTTCTCCAAAGAAGACATCCAAATGGCCTACAGACACATAAAACGATGCTCAACATCACTCATCATCAGGGAAACACAAATCAAAACCACACTGAGATACCATCTCACACCAGTCAGAGTGGCTAAAATGAACAAAGCAAAAGACTACAGTTGTTGGAGAGGGTGTGGAGAGATGGGCACCCTCATACACTGTTGGTGGCAATGT
>NC_043705.1:108758581-108861125 GCF_006229205.1 Suricata suricatta | reverse complement strand
ATGTTGTAAAAAAGCAAAGCAGGCCCACATGTGGTCGGACCGACCCACTGTGCAGAGTGACTGTGTCAACAGTCAATCCGTATAGACCCCTGAATCCTCACCTTTGAGCATTCAGAGAGATTCTCCATTCATTCATTCATTCATTTGATCATTCAACACTTAACTGTGCTCCTCTATGTACAGGGCACTGTGCTGGTTACTGGAGATACCAAGGGGAAAAGACACAACTCCTGCCCTCCAGAAACTTATAGTCTAGTGAGCAAACCAGGACATGCAAATAAAGAAATACACCATGCTCCAAAAATTGTTACAAAGGTGACATGCATTGAACGGTGATCATGGAGATATTGTTAAAACAACTATACTATGATCCAAAGACTGTTATAATGGAGACATGAACATGAGAACAGAGAGCTTATGTGAGTCGTGAGTCATGAGTCGTTCAGAATTCCTGCGGCATAGTCAGCTTGGTCTGTCGCTCTGGGCTTCTATGTTTAAAGCCTGATTCTCTTGTAGTTTTTTTTTTTAATGTTTATTTATTTTTGAGAGAGAGAGTGTGTGTGTGTCAGAACACAAGCAGGGAATGGGCAGAGAGAGAAGGAAACACAGAATCCAAAACAGGCTCCAGTCTCTGAGCACAGAGCTCAACACAGGGCTTGACACAGGGCTTGAACTCATGAACCATGAGATCATGACCTGAGCTGAAGTCGGACACTAAATGGACTGAGCCATGCAGGCACCCCAGTGAGTCTCCTGTAGTTTTGTCAATAATTTCCCAAGGCAGAGGGAGGGAAAGATCTAAACTACCAGATTCATATCACCTGCCTCTGACCCAGATGAAGGAAAACAACTGTAGCAATTGCCATGGTAAAGCCATGTCAATGAAGGTGAATCTGTTTACTCTTGTCAAGAACTCTCTCTCTCTGTGAGCTAGTCCCACTAGAGAGACATCCAAAGCTAAGCAATATATGCAGATATTTCTCAGGAGAAAATGATCCATTTCTCTCAGCACTATGATTCACTTCATTCTGTGAATCAGGAATAATTACTAATCTGCTCTTTTAGACGTTTCAGAGACCAAGAAACAGAAGAATTTGGGAACCCTAACCTGACGTGGGAATCTAGGACAAACTCAGCCCACATTTTACTTTGCCTACAGCTTCTGTTCTCTTAATTAAAAAATAGAAACTAGAAAAAGCATTTCAACAAAACATTAAAACAGAAGCTGACTAATATATTCATTTCCATGGGCCACCTCTCTGCTTCGCCAAGTGGGGGATGGACACATCTCATTGTGTGATCTAGTCACTTCGGCCTGCATGGGTTAGGGTCTGTTGACCTCAGCTCTCTTTACACAGGACGCAATTCTCTTTCTAAGTGTTCTTACCTTTATATCTATGTAGTTTATAGCGTATCTCAAATTAACTTCCTGAGTTTTAATTAGGAAAAATATATCTCAAAAAATATTTTGGATGGAAATAGTATAATTCTAGAGATCTCATTAGAATTTATGCTATAGAATTCACTATAGCATTGGCTCCATGAGAGCTGCCATCCAGGGGTGTGTTGATCACCACTAAATAGCCAGAACTTAGCCTCAGACCTCGCTTGTGGTGGCTGCTTAGTAAACAGGCAGTCAAATGAGTGGGTGGGTGAATGGATGGATGAATGGGAAAGTTATTATACTGATGAATAATTCATTGAAAAAAATGATGAATTAATAAAGCTCTACTTCTGGAACCATTTAAGAATGTAATAATAATATGCTTGAAATCACCTTTAAAAATTCTTCATAAAGGCAAGAGGTAAGATGGTGTTGGATGTAAAGTAGGTAACCCAGAAAGTCCCGTGATTATTTGATAATTTTTAGAGCTCCATGGTGAAAAACTCCACTGCATAGACATTTATTTGAAGGTGTCAATGAGCTATCCTTTATTCAAGATTTGGGAAGCATTGTCAGTGCTTTGGAAGAAGGGGAGAAAAGGTTAAAAAATCATGAGTATGCCTGCTCTGAAAGAGACTGCTTTCAGAGTTCCTTGTTTTTGCCTTGTTGAAATACTAGAGAAGTATAGTCAGATTTTAGCAATGTTGAATTTAAGTGGCAATTTATTATGTTAATTTTCATAAAGTACTTGTTCTCTTCAGTTCATTGTACACTTAAAAGATTTAGAAATTTAATATTTTCCAGTTTTGCATTGTCAGGGAGCAAGAACTTCCTGTCCCCTCCAAGGTCCTTCCAGCCAAAGAATCAAATTGACATGAGGCAGATTAGCAGGAGAAAATAAAATTTAATAGTGTAAGTACAGGGAATCCACACAGACATGAAAATTCCAAAGACAGTGAGGCAAAATATGGTGTATATGTCATTCTGAATTAAGGAAAAGGGGGTAGAGGTCTGGAACTTCTAAAGGAAGAAGTGCAATTCACAGGGGAATGGAAAAGAGTAAATGTTTGGTAGCAACTCTGAAACAACAAGACAGAGGACTTTGATCAAACAGGTCTTTCCAGATTCCTCCCTGTCTACCATACGTAACTGTAGTTATCTATAGTGAGAGTTCTCTTCTTGGAATACATTTCTCTATCTAAACTCTATTTAGGCAGCTAAGGGGAGGGGAGGTATAAAGAGCTTTTCTTAAGTCTACTGGGTTTCCATTGCTTTTTAACTCAAAATAATGTTCGTGCCAAAGTGGCCATCTTGGGGTGGCCTGCCCTTGGCCCCCACAGTATAAAAACTGTACTTTTAAAGGAGTCTGGTGAACTTAATGTGGTCACCATAATACCATCTGGGTCAGCAAGTCTGAAGATGGATATGACTTGCAATTCTTGCAAGAGATGGCAGATAACTTGCAGCTAGCCCAAAGTTGACTCTCCCAATTTCATTTAGGAATTGTTTGTCAAAGGGGTTGAAGTCTTGAGTTCTGCAGAGAAAACGTTTTTTGACATTTTCCCCTTCCCAAATGTCACTTTATGAGGCTTTCTTGTCTCAGGATGGTGTGTGATACTATTAATTCTGAATACCTACTCCTTACTTACCCCAGGAAGATTGTCATAGAAATGTTTGAGGCAAAGAGGGTGTGCATTCCACACTGCAGTAATAGCTATGTCAGAAAAACAGCCCTTAAATTTGGGGGTTGGAATTGCAGTTGAAAATATGGGGAACAGAGAGGGGCAGAAAGAAAAGGACACACGAAGGAATGCCATCAAATACTTGAAGGCTGTTATCTTGGTTTGGGCTTCCACACAAAGGAGGATCCTGAGACACACGTTTAGTGTGTGATATTGTGATTTATAAGAAATATATACCAAATTATATTTCTAATATATATTTGGTCATTGTCCACAGTCCCTAGCTCACAGCTCCCAAAGCCTTGGCATTTCCTGAGCAGTAAGAGCAATGAAAGCATTTTTTGTCATCATATTTGGTCTCTTGTCCTCAGTTCCTGAAAATGCTCCAAAACCAGTAAACGTGAAATGGGTGTCTTTTTTTTTTTTTTTTATAACAAACCCCTTTCTATCACAACTGGGTTTATGTTAATGAAATGAGTTTTGCAAGGAACCTAAAGATGGAGACAGGTTGCTAGGGCATGAATAAAGGGTTGGAACTTTCAGTCCAACCCCCTGATTTCCAGGGAATTGAGAGAGACTGGAAGCTGAATCAGTTACCAATGACCAATGACCAATGACCAATGATCTAATCAATTGTGCCTATGGAATGAAGCCTCCATAAAAACCCAAAAGGCGGGGGTTCAGAGAGCTTCCAGGCTGGTGAACCAGAATGCTTTCACATGCTACTATGCCAGGCCCCAAACTCTATGAGGACAGAAGCTCCTTTCTTTGTGACTTCAACGTATTTATCTCTTCACCTGGCTATTGATTCATATCCTTTAATATCCTTTGCAATATATCAGTAATGTAGAGAGAAAACAGGTTTCCTGAGTTCTGTGAGCCACCCTAGCAAATTAATTGAGTGGGTCATGGAAATTTCAGATTTATAACCAACTGGTCAGAAGCATATGTAACAACCTGGACTTTTGACTGGCCTTTGAAGTGGGGGCAGTCTTGTTGGACTGAGCCCGTAACCTGTGCCACTTGATGTTATCTCTGCATAGATAGTGTCAGAATTGAGTCAAGTTGTAGCACATCCAATTGGTGTCAGAGCAGTGCTTCATGGTATGGGGGAAACACTGCTCCTTCTACACACATTGGAGTTGATACTAGAATTTTAGTGTGCGAGTAGTCTAGTTATAAGGCACACTAGGAAACCAATATGAGAGTAGTGGAGTGAGAAGGAAGAGAATAAAAATCCAACAAAGGGTACACTTTCCCGCCTGTTACCAATATGGGCAATAGGAGCTCAGTCCCATGGGGGACCTCTGGGTGACAGTACAGGACAGACCTCACAGTTATTCTAAGGAGCTAGGAAGCGACATCCCCACCAACGTTGCTGAAGAGTCACCCTGGGGTCATCAACTTTCCTGCACTTCTGTCTTGTCCTGCATATGGGCTCAATGAGCTCCGACAGTTACAAAAGAAAGCACTCTTAAACAGAGTTGTAGGTTTTTGAGTAAGCAGCCTTCTGTATGTAGAGGTGAATGCCAAGGGACTCTGGATGCCAACAGTGTCTGCAATGACTGATTTGCAGATGCTCATCAAACCCCTTCAATATCATTCTTAGCTGTTCTTCCTACCACAAAGGCTTGGCTAAAATGACCACCTCTCAGGGCACCTGGGTGGCTCAGTTGGTTAAGCATCCAACTTTGGCTCAGGGCATGATCTTACTGTTCGTGGGTTCGAGCCCCACAGTGGGCTCTGTGCTGACAGCTCAGAGCCTGGAGCCTGCTTCAAATTCTGTGTCTCCCTCTCTCTCTGCCCCTCCCTTGATCACACTATTTCTCTCTGTCTCTCAAAAATAAATAAATGTTAAAAAAATAAAAAATAAAATAAAAAGTGAATTGGTGACAAGGTTGGTAATGACTGAAAAGATCATATTTACTACTTCCATATAACACATTTGATTGTAACACGGTCATTAATGTCATGATCTAGGGCTGAGATTTTCAGGCACTGTATCAGCTCTGGATTAAAGGACACTTGTAATACCCTAAAATCACACTCCACAAGTAGGTTGCACAAGCAGACCTTATTTGAAATTTCTAAGATATTGAATGGTCCCCTAGGTAAGCCTGTTGGTCATGCCCAATGACACTTGCTTACATCCAATTTCCCCTTTTACGGCACAGCTAACATTGGCTGAATGGTGTCAGGCATTCATCTGGGAGTTTTACTTGTACTAACTCATTCAGTCTTCACAATGGCACTATCATGTATGTGTTATAATTATCCGTGTTACAGAGGATACAGAGTACAGAGGTACAGAGATTGATAACTTGGTCAAGGTCACATAGCTAATAAGTGATAGAGCATGGATTCAAGCTCAGATTATCTGACTCCAGAGCCCACTGTCCTACAAACTCCTTCCTGGATCTAACAGGTACAAACTCATGGTCTAACATGCAGCTTTCTTTACTACCATGTCTGAGTCACGACTCCTGCTATGAGGTTTCCTTCAACAAATTATGCTGACTATTTTAAAGTCCCACCACTCCCCACCCCACCCCAACCCACTCCCCACACACACTTCAGCAGTCCCTCTCCATGTACCAAAAGGACTGAAAATTTCACATTGTAGTAGCAAATTGCTCCAGAGAATTAGTGGTATTGATTATAGGGAGTTTATGACCAAAGAAACAAATAAAGGTCCTACCCACTCCAGATGCACATGGAGGAGAGAGCACTATAAACTCTGGAAATTGGTGAAATATGGGCTCTGATCCCAACTCTTCCGTGAACTGTGCAACCTTAACTAAGTCACTTCATCTGTCTGAGCTTCCATTTTTTCATCTGCCACAGAGAATTTGAACCCCTCAGACATAAGTATAAAAATATTTATATAATAAATTACATGTGTTATTTATTTATTTAATCTAATTTTTCTAGTTGTTTTCGAAGGAAGGATTGTTTTGTTGCAAGCTAGTCTGTTGTGGCTGAGTGGAGGGTCTCCTTAGATTTGCTTACTCTACTGACTGCTGCTGATTTGTTGTGGCTCCGAAATCACACGGCTCCTCTTGCCATCCCGTTTGTCTCACAGATTTTACGGTTATATATGGACTTCTCACCAAAACCCTAATAGTGCCTCCGGGTCAGGAGATTGCTTATTTCTAAGAAAAATGAGACTTAAGAACCTTTCATACTTCCTCCAATTATAAGAATTGGTGATTTTATGTTTCTAAAATCCTAATTATATCAAGTTTTTATCAAACTTCTATAATTTATTGTTCTTATTTATTTGAGACTTGTAAGATATAAAATAGTTCTGTCATTAAACATTTTTAAAGAAAAGTTATAGGATACACATTGTATTATTTTTAATTCTTTAATGGAAAATGATTACCACATAATAAGATGTCATGTATGGAAGTGTACTTTAAATACACACACTACTGAGAATAATCTGAGTGCTTTTACAGTAATAGAGTCCTAAGATCACACCATTCAGAAGCATTAAAATTTCCAGGATAGGCTCATTGAGTTACAGTTGATTAACAAATGCACCATACAAATCTTATGATCAGGGAACTTTAGAAGACAGTATGTGTTTTTGACTAGATGAAATACAGCAATAAGTAGATATCCTGTGAGACACCTGGTGTTTGGGAAACATTTTCCAGGCAAGAAGAATTGAAGTTGCTCAATAAATGTATAAGTAAATAGTAAGCTTTTATTCATCCCTCCCATCCTTAAGGTAGTTTAGGCAGCTTGAAAACGATGTGACCAAATTGTTTTGAGCATTTGTAGAAATTTTTCCAATAGGCTATGCAATAGTTTGCTTTAGGTAGTAGAGCCACAAGAACTATTATTTGTCTATATCTGTATGAAAGCTTTTTAAAAATTTAACATACATTGTTCAATGTCTACTATATACCAGCCACAGTGAGACACTGTCGGGATAGGATGGTAACCCAAACAGATAAGATCATTTGAGTCAAGTAACTTACACTCAATTAGTTAATAACATACCAAAAAGTCTATTTGACCTCGTGTTGTTCATTTGAACAGTCTCTACCCTGAAAGGTAGGCTTAACCCTCATAAGCACGCTTTCTACCGAAGCACACCTCTTTCCGGTTTTGGTCTTTCAGTTGGCAATGATGTTTCTTCGCACTACCACTACTGTTTTATCATTTGAACACTTCCCTATTTTCTGGCTCTGAAACATGCCTCAGATGCAACTTGTTAATTTCTTGCCTCAGTCTTAAAATCAGCCATTTCTCCAAAAAGCCCTACTTCCTATCACTGGAGACTGGGATTAGAAATCACGATCTAGGTGTTGGGTGTGCTGTTTGCTGTGGGGTATCATTGTTCCCCAGCACTCTTAGCTGACAGAGCAAAGAGATGTATGTATATGTCCTGTACATTCCCAAAGGACAAACAGAACCTGGGTCTATTTCCTAAAAGTTTCTAAAGTTTTACTACTTGCAAAAGAACTTCCCTAATACCTAGAAGCCAAATTAAGGTCAACTAGTCCCTTTTCCTTACCCCAACACAAAGATCAACAAGATACAACATGTAAACAGAAGACCTCCTAATTAGGAGGAAAAGGATAGGAATAAAGTCCTCTTTTCACACATTAAGAAGGAGCTTCACCTACTCTCTCGGTCCTTTGGTAAGCCTGCAATTATGTTTGTTGCATTTAAGGAAAATGTTTACTTTTGAATCTCAGTATTTTCCTTAGGAAAATAGAAACTGTATGGTTTCTGGAAGGAATGTTATACACTGGGGCTACCTTCCAAGATCGCGCACAGGACCTATCCACACAAAGAAGGTCATGAAGGTGGACATTGGTAGCTCTAGAGATTGGTTATCTTGTTTGGCTTTTTTCCTCATCTGCACAGATCCAGATAAGAGTTCTTTAATCTGTGTGTGTGTGTATGAGGAGCTTGATTGGGTAAAACAAATGACCCAAGGTCAACAGAACATTGTGGAAGTCTGTGTTCTGCCTAGAGGCTCTACAGTAGCTCATGCAAGGTTGAAGACAATTTGAAAACAATTTGATCTGATAAACTCAGAAATCTGGGAAAGGGGAAAAAGAACAAGAGGGGTTATAGACTAAAGACAGAGAAACAAGAGGCCTAGAAAAGGGCAAAAGAATCAGCAGGAAGAAGTTCAAGGAACTATAACTAGACACAGGCATGACCTGCTAAAAGTTTTCTACACTACAAGCACATTAGACTCAACTAAGTTATTTAATTTTTCATTTTAACCTTTCATTATCTGATAATTATAGATTTAAATAGGGTTTATAAATATATCTATATTCCATAATACTGGTTTTTTTTATTAAAAAATGTTTTAATTTATTTTTGAGAGACAGTGAGAGCAGGCCAGGGTCAGAGAGAGAGGGAGATACAGAATCTGAAGACAGACTCTGAGCTAGGTGTCAGCACAGAGCCCAATGTAGGGCTCGAACCCACAAACCGTGAGATCATGACTTGAGCCGAAGCCGGACACTTAACTGACTTAACCACCCAGGGGCCCCTATAATATTGTAATACCTATATAGAATTATGCTATTTCTACTATCAAAATTGTCTAGGAAATTGTTGTGTTTCTTTTTTAACCTTAAAACCATTTTAAGTTACAAGATTTACCCATTAGGAGTCAAAATAAAATTGTTCAAACAAGTTAATAGAGTCACAATTTTTTGTCTTTTATACTTTCAGGAATTTCTATCTAAAAACATGATGTATCTCCCTATTTTTGTAAGTCTTCCATATGTGAGGAAAGTATCACTCTCTGATTAAATTAATTTATAGTTATTTTGTCTTCTGAAAAAATATACAACTTTGGAGTGCAAACATGATTTACAAGGTGTCCTAACATAAAATGTATCTTTTGAAATTTGGTATTGTGTGGAATCCATAATCTATATAGAGAAAGGAATATAAATATAAAAGAACTTGTTTGAAGTAGTGATGAGTGAATCCTTCACATCTAGCCTGTCACATCAATTTTGAAGTTCCCAAAATAAGGCCAGTTTGAGAATGGTGAACTAGATGAACTACATTCTGCTTTCCAATATCCTGAAATCTATGATGCTTAGGAGTGTGGTTTAGAAATTGAAGACAAAGAATCAAATTTATGGAGAACAATAAAAACAGAAAAAGTGATCATGGAATTCCATGTAGGCAGGTAATTTCAATTATCTGGGAAATCAAAGAAGCTAAACTTTGAAACTGGAGAAAGGTTTGAAATCCTTTTCTGTGTAGAGGTGAAAGAATGTGGCCAACACATGGATAGAGATCTAAGACAGACATGCTCAGAATATCTCATCTTGGAAGATATATAATGTCAAAGGATATAGTAAATATATTATAAAGGAATAAAAATAGTATTCTAGAAAAAAATTTTAATGAAATAAAGTCATAATAGAGGAATCAAGGGAGGATTAGACATTTGATAAATAAATAGTCAAACAACAGAACAGAGGTAAGTCTTAACTTACCATTAATTACATGAAATGTAAATAGAACTTAACACTCCAATCAAAAGGCAAAGATTTACAGAAGAGATTTAAGAAAAAAATGAACCAACTGAATGCTGTCTACAGCACATGCTTTAGATTTAAAGACACAAACTATGTGAAAGTAAGATACTGTAAATAGATAGGCCATGCAAACAGTAACAAGAAGAGCTGAAGTAGCTATACGAACATCAGATGAAATATAAGACAAAAATTATTGATTGATTATAAGACTTTTTATGAGCAAAGGGTTAATCCATTAGAAAGGCATAAATTTAAACATATATATTCACTTAATAATTGAGCCTCCCACACATGAAGGAAAACCTGACAGAATTGAGAAGAGAAATAGACAATTTGACAGTAATGCTTAGATACTTCAGTATTCCACATTCAATGAGATAGAACAAGTAGGCAGAAGGCCCACAGGAAATTAAAGACTTGAAGATCAGGATAAACCAATTAGATCTAACAGATATCTACAGAAAATTTACCCCAAAAGAGTAGAATATTATTTCTTCTCTAGCACACAGGAACATTCTACAGAATAAAACAAATGTTACATTATGAAATAAACTTGAATAAATTTCAGAGAGTTGAAAGTACAGGAAGTATGTTCAATGACCTTCTTAATTTCTGTCCACAAAAGGCATGTGCAATTTTGAATGTGTTGAGATCATTTTAGGAAGCATAGCCAGGTTAACAATATTAAGTCTAAAGCATATGTCTGGGATGTATTTCTAGTCATGTAGGTCTTCTTGAATTTTCTCAACAATATTTTGTATTTTTAAGCATACAGATCTTACACTCTTTTGTTTAATTTATTCTTAAGCAATTTATAATTTTAAAGTGCTGCTATAATTGGATGTCTGCATGCAAAATAATGAAGGTGGACACCTTCTTACACCATACACAAATATTAACTCATAATGAATCCTAGACTAAATGTTAACAAGACAAGAGCTAAAACTTTAAGACCACCTAGAAGAAAATGTAGAAGAAAATCTTCCTGTCCTTGGATAAGGCAATCATTTTTTTAATTTGGCACCAAGAACACAAGCAACAAAGCAAAAAGTAGATAAATTGGACTTCACCAAAACTAAAAGAGAAAAAGCAATCCACAAAATGGGCACACGTATTTACAAACCATATATCTAATATTCCTTTTATAATAAGAAAATGGATTGGCATTTTTTTCATTATAAAATTTTCTTATTTTTATTAATCAATAAGAGAATTGTATCCAGAATAAAAGATGTGATACACACATGCGCGCACACACACACACACACAGAGACACACACACACTAGACTATTACTCAGTGATCAAAAGGAATGAAATCTTGCTATTTGCAATAACATGGATGGAACTAGAATGTATTATGCTAAGCAAAATAAGTCAGTCAGAGAATGACAAATATCATATGATTTCACTCATATGTGGAATTTAAGATAGAAAACAGATGAACATCAGGGAAGGGAAGCAAAAATAATACAAAAGCAGAGAGGGAGACAAACCATAAGAGTCCTTTAAATACAGAAAACAAATTAAAAGTTGCTGGCAAGGTGTTGGGTGGTAGGAAGGGCTAAAGAGGTGAGGGGCGTTAAGGAGGACACTTGTTGGGATGAGCTTTGGGTGTTATACATAAGTGATGAATCACTAAATTCTATTCCTGAAATCATTAATACACTATATGTTAACTAACTTGAATTTAAATTTAAAAAAGAATTTTTAAGAGACTTGTATCCAGAATATATAAAAACTCTTACAAATCAACAATAAAAAATACAGTGTTTTTCTCAACAATAAAAAAATTAAACTTAAAAATGAGCAAAGCATGACATCAATAACATAAAGTATGGGAGAAGTAAAAGTGTAGTTTGTATATTCTGGAGTTAAATTATTATCAACTTAAAATATAACCATATTGATAGGTTTGGTGGGCTCAGGAAAGGAACATCAAGATGGCTGACAGACCGCCATCCCAGGACTTTCCTGCTGAACAACACCAAGATGGCAGACAGACACCATTTTGGAACTTTCCTCCCGCTGCCGGCTTCTCGGAAAACACATCATCTGCCCCTGGACACACCCCCGGAACTAGTGCCCTATGAAAGGCCTCACTCTTTGTCCTTCTGGTGCAACTTCCCTGGCCCATCCTGTCTGGACCAGGGAACCTCACCCGAGAGCACTCCCAATAAGGGCCTTTTACATTTATTTCTGACCTCGGTTTTCCTGTATCATCTCTGCAACTTCCCTGGCTCATTCCCTCTGAGCCATGGAACCTCACCTAAGAGTTCTTTAATAAAGGGTGCTCTGATCTCTTTTCTCAGTCTCTCTGTTTTGTGACTTTCTCACTCCCACCGATTTTAACCTTACACATATGATGTCTTATGTTAGCCCCATGATAATCAGAAAGAAAATACCTATAGAAGATACACAAAAGAAAAAGAATGAAATCAAACATACCACAGCAACAAATAATAGCAGGGGATGTTAATACCCCTCTTTCAATAACAGAACATCCAGACAGAAGATCAATAAAAACACAACATATTTAAACAATTCTACAGACTGAAGGGACCTAACAGATACATCACAACACCTCACCCAACAGAACAAGAATACACATTCTACTCAAGAACACGTGGAACATTCTTCCGAGATAGGTCACATTTTAGTCATGAAACAACTCATAACAATTTGAGAGTCTTAAAATCATATCAAGTATTTGTTTTCAGCCATCCATATTCATCCAGCTGAGTCTCTTTTATTGATACCTGAGTGAGGAGCTTTAGGGGGTAAGACAGATGGCCCGAGGCAGACAAAACACAGAGGTATCTGTGTCCTCCCTGGAGGGTATAAAGTAGGTCATGAGAGATGCCTTACAAATATTTCACAATGCATCTTCCCTCAGCAGGAGGCTTGGAGACAATTTAATCTGATGGGCCCTGCAGCATGAGAAGAGATGAAGGTAATGCGTGTGGTTATGGATTATAAGATAGAGAAGATATGTGAAAACTCCAGGCAGGTGAGTTGGAAAGGAACAAAGGCATCAAGTGGGAAAAAAAAAAAAAAGAGTCTGCAAATGTTAATTCATCAAGTGTTTAAATCCTTAGTAGTTTTAAAAACTCACTGGGGACGTTTTGAAGCCTGAGGATGTACTGACTCACCACCAAGACTGTGAACCAGCTATTAATACAGGGGTCTTTAGCGTCGGGGTGTTTCATAAGCTCCTACTTGAAATTTAAGCGCAGCCAGGTTTGAGAACGCCTGGAATGGAGTACGGAATGTGAATTCTGGGATAGGAGAGAAGAAAGGTTGGGAACTGAAGTTGAGAGCAAAAGGACACTTCACTTCAGAGCTACATGGGGGATACTGAAAACTTTTAAACTAAGAGAGATTCGATCAGTTATTTTCTTCCTAACTAAGAATCAGCTTTATAGACTGCCTTGGTGGAAAGAGCCTTGGGAGTTCAGTTCAAATTTCATCTAATGTGAACTCCATGTCTAGACTTTCCAGTGCATGTCTATGTATTTTAAACATGACAGCAATAATTCCTGTCCCATAGATTTGTCACAATTATTAGAGATACAATATTAAAACTGTCACACTTAAGTTGTGTGTGAGGACCCTATTCATTACCTGAAAGCTCCCAGTGATTTTTTTAACACTGAAGACATCTAGGATTTAGAAAGGAACTTTAACCTCACAATTTTCAAAGCCAATTCAACAGAAGAACCCAAAGTCTTTCAAGTCTAGAAAATGTTTCTTTACTATTCTAAAGTGAAATTATGCTTACTAAATGTTTTATATAGATACCATTAGAGAAATGCGCAGCAGACTAATTGTTCTGAAGTAGAACATTTGTGGGAAAAGCAAATGCCAATCTAGAATTGAAAATACTGGGAAGCCCTTGTGTACATTGCACTGGACTTCTTTTATATGTTTTATTAAATGTTTATTTATTTTTGAGACAGAGAGACAGAGTGTGAACAAGGAAGGGGCAGAGAGAGAGGGAGACACAGAATCTGAAACAGGCCCCAGGCTCTGAGCTGTCAGCACAGAACCCAATGTGAGACTTGAACCCATGAAGGGAGAGATCATGATCTGAGCTGAAGTAGGACACTTAACCAACTGAGCGACCCAGGCACCCCAATTCTTTTATATGTGTTTATCAGCAGAGAGCAAATCAGAAAAAATCCAGCCTATTAGCACAGAAGGCTAAAAGGTTTTGAAATTATCCAATAAAGGTAATCTTAGACACATGGATTATGTAATAGAGTTTCATGAAGATAATGCACTTATCACTGAACTTGTGGAAATGACAGAGAATAGTATAGCTTTGAGATAGAGATGATAAAAATAGAGCAAATGGGAACCAAGAGCAGTCTCCAGTCTTCCGGATGTCATTGCCTCTCTTAAAGTTTTATAGAACATGCACCAAAAGAAAAAAACACAACAGAATTCATTTTAAAGATGATGAAATCTTAGTATGATCTTCTGTTTACTCGATACTAGTGTACTGTATCACTTTGCTGGTTTTGTCACCATACTGTGGTTAGGTAAAGGCTTCTCATAGGATGTAGCTACTTAAAGACTATGCAGGAACTCATGCTTCATGCAATTCCTGTGAATCTGAATTGAATTCAACATAAACAGAGTTAACAAATACAGAAATTAGATAAGCGGTCTTCAAAGGTTGGGGATGGTGAAAGGAATTGGCAAGATGGGACAAGGTAATTTTTTAGGTTGATGGAAAAATTCTATAACTTAATTGTGGAGCAGCTTATATAATTGTATACGTGTGTCCAATTTATAGGCATAAAAGTTGCATTTACTATATGAAAATTTACTTTAGTAAACCTAAAACAGCAAAAATCAGTCAAACCCTACAATAGGCAGATCTCCTTGACCCAATTCTGGCAGGGTTTACCTACATTTATTACTATTAGAGGAGCGGGATTTTGTTTTGTTTGGTTTTGGTTTTGGTTTTTTTTTAGCTTAGAGCAATGAAATTAGTAACCTCTAGGCCTTGCTGGGTTTTATTGAATAATGTCGTGTGGCTACCGTAACCAGGAGTCATGGTCCTTCAAACTGTAAGTATCCCAATCATTTCTGAATCCTCAGATAAAGGTTATGTCACATTTTTAAAACTTAATTGCTCTTTATCATTTTGGTCCTCCGATCTAGTCCTGGAGAAATGAATACCTTACTATCAAATTACTTATCAAATTAAAAAATTATTTATCAAAAAAAATACCACAGACACCTGTATTTGCAAGTTTTGCCATGGCTCTTGATGTTAAAGTTATTTCTAATAATTCAGCTGTTTTATTTTTTTAATGTTTTTATTTATTTTAGAGAGAGAGAGAGACAGCATGAGCAGGGGAGGGTCAGAGAGAGAAGGAGTTATAGGAGTTGAAGACAGGCTCCAGGCTCTGAGCTAGCGGTCACCATAGAGCCTGATGCAGGGCTCGAACCCATGAACCATGAGATCATGACCTGAGCCGAAGTTGGACGCTTAACTGACTGAGCCACCCAGGTGCCCCAAATTCAGCTATTTTAATCTGTAACATAGAACAATAGAGTCTGAAGTTCTGCAGCCCAATGCCTGGCGGTGTTCTGGTGAGGGAGCAGGGCGAATCCCCAGGAGAAGGCAATAGGGTCCGAGGGGTTCATGTGCCACACGGGAGAAGTTGTTCCCCTACTTGGAATGCATTTGGTAGAGGCCATATGGCGTCCCTGAGGACAAAGGCCCAGAGACCCTGGAGAGCAACCGCATTTGCTGGTATTGAGACAAAGACACCAGAGTGTGGTGAAACCTAGGGCCAGCTGTGGGTTGTGATTTGCCATAATTTCTGAACCTCTGTGGCTATGTGATCCCATGAATGTTTTCTGAGGTAAGCCGGCACCCACCATTGCTTAGTGAGACACTCCCACAGAGAGTTGGCGGGGATCTAAACCACGGGGGTCTCTGAAGTGTGGGGCTTTGAACTACATGGCTATCTTAGACAAAACTCTAGTGGGAAGTGCCACCTGGGGAAGAAGGGTAGAAGGTAAACACAGTCAGGGTAGAAGCGGGGATTGGATGGGGACATGAGCCAAATGAGGGGTGCTTGGTCATGGGTCGGTGAGAGCCTGAAGTTCCTGTGCCAGAGATTAGGGAGCTGAATAAAGCCATTTCCACTTCTTCTGCACACGTGCATGTACGTACACATGTATGTGCACCACACTGATCCATTCTAGTAAGCAGCACTGGCTAGTGGAGAATCGAGCCATTACACTAGGGGACACCCAACTGTACCCTCCAAGCACATGCCCTAGAAGACCAACACAAATCACTCCTCCTGCTTATAGAGTGCTTCATAGTGTCAGTTTTAGGGGAAAGTGGATGTGATGTCATTTGGTTTCCATTCTGATTTCAGGCTGATTTATTTGTTCATTTTCTTTGTTTCTGTTTTGCTTAAGATGTTTTCTTTCTTTCTTTTCTTTTCTTTTTGTATAAAACCCAAAAGACTCCACCAAGAAACTGCTAGAACTGATACATGAATTCTGCAAAGTCGCTAAATATAAAATCAATGTACAGCAATCAGTTGTCTACATTTCTAGACACCAGTAGAAGGAGAAATCAGCAGGAAGAGAAATCAAGGAACCAATCCCATTTACAATTGTACCAAAACCCATAAAGTACCTCGGAATAAACCTAAACAAAGAGGTGAAAAATCTATACACTGAAAACTATAGAGAGCTTATGAAAGAAATTGAAGAACACACACAAAAAAATGGTAAAACAGGAGCATCAGTATAGCTCAGTTGGTTGAGTGTTCAATGTTGGCTCAGGTCATGATCTCATGATTAGTGAGTTCGAGCCCTGCAATGGGCTCTGTGCTGGCAGCATGGAGACTGGAGTCTGCTTTCAATTCTGTGTGTCTCTCTCTCTGCCCATCCCCTGCTCATGCTCTCTCTCTCAAAAATAAACATCAAAAAAAAAAAAAAAAGGAAAAACATTCCATGCTCATGGATCAGAAGAACAAATACTGTTAACATGTTGATATTACCCAAAGCAATCTACATATTCAATGCAGCCCCTATCAAAATAACACCGGTATTCTTCACAGAGCTAGAACAAACAATCCTAAAAAAAAAAAACAAAAAAATAAAACAGAATGACCCCGAATAGCCAAAGCAATCCTGAAAAAGAAAACCAAAGCTGGAGGCTTCAAGCTGTATTACAAAGCTGTAATCATCAAGACAGTATGATACTGGCACAAAAAAAGGATGCATAGAAAATGTAACAGAATAGAAAACCCAGAAATGGACCCACAAACATATGGCCAACTAATCTTTGACAAAGCAAGAAAGGATATCCAATAGAAAATAGACAGTCACTTCACCAGTTGGTGTTGGGAAAACTGGACATGCAGAAGAATGAACCTGTACCACTTCTTTACACCATACACAAAAATAAACTCAAAATGGATGATAGACCTAAATGTAAGACAGGAAACCATCAAAATCCTAGAGAAGAAAACAGGCAACAATCTATTTGACATTGGCTGTAGCATCTTCTTACCTGACATGTCTCTGAAAGCAAGGAAAACAAAAGC
Organism: Suricata suricatta; assembly: GCF_006229205.1. Taxonomy (NCBI): domain Eukaryota; kingdom Metazoa; phylum Chordata; class Mammalia; order Carnivora; family Herpestidae; genus Suricata; species Suricata suricatta. Next base: position 108,843,936 of record NC_043705.1, on the reverse strand, counting down.
AAAAATGAACTTTTGGGACCTCATCAAGATAAAAAGCTTCTGCACAGAGAAGGAAACAATCAGCAAAACTAAAAGGGGACTGATGGAATGGGAGAAGATATTTGCAAATGACATATCAGAGAAAGGATTAGTATCCAAAATCCATAAAGAGCCTATCAAACTCAACTCCGAAAAAACAAAGAATCCAGTGAAGAAATGGGCAAAAGACATGAAGAGACCCTTTTCCAAAGAAGACATCCAGATGGCTAACAGACACATGAAAAAATTCTCAACATCACTCATCATCAGGGAAATATACAAATCAAAACCACAATGAGATACCACCTCAGAACTGTCAGAATGGCTAAAAGTAACAACTCAGGCAATAAGAGATGGTCCTCCACAAGGATCTGGAGAAAGAAAAACCCTTTTGCATTGCTGGTGGGAATGCAAACTGGTGCAGCCACTCTGGAAAACAGTATGGAGGGTGCTCAAAAAATTAAAAATAGAAGTACTCCAAGACCCAGAAATTGCACTACTGCATATTTATCCAAAGGATACAGGAGTGTTTATTCAGAGAAGCACATGCCCCTAATGTTTATAGCTGCACTATCCACACTAGCCAAAGCATGGGAAGTGCCCAAATGTGCATTGACTGAGGAATGGATAAAGAAGATGTGGTATATGCATGCAATGGAATATTACTGAGTGATCAAAAAGAATGAAATTTTGCCATTTGCAACAACGTGGATGGAACTGGAGTGTATTATGCTAAGTGAAATAAGTCAGAGAGGGACGAATATCATATGATTTCACTCATATGTGGAATTTAAGATAGAAAATAGATGAACATAAGGGAAGGGAAGCAAAAATAATATAAAAGCAGGGAAGGAGACAAACCATAATAGACTCTTAAATACAGAGAACAAACTAAGTAAAGGTTGCCTGGGGGTGTTGGGAGGGGGGATGGGCAAAATGAGCAAGAGACATTAAGAAGGACACTTGAGATGAGTACTGGGTGTTATATGTAAGTGATGAATCACTAAGTTCTATTCCTGAAATCATTATTATGCTATATGTTAACTAACTTGGATTTAAATTTTAAAAATATATTTTACTCTCCCCCGGTCTCTTTCCCCCTTCCTTTCCCCATGGTCCCCTGCCAGGTCTCTTCTGTTAGACCTATGAATGCAAACATATGGTATCTATCCTTCTCTGCCTGACATATTTCGCTTAGCAGGGGAGAGTGAGGGACACAGATCAAGGGAGACTACTGAATACTGAAAAGGAACCATGGACTGAAGGGGGAGGGGAAGGGAGGGAGGGGGTGATGGTCATGGTGGGAGACACTTGTGGGGAGAAGCACTGGGTGTTATATGGAAACTAATTTGACAATAAACTATTAAAAATTAAAAAAAATAAAAATTCTCTACTTCCCCCCCAAAATAAGTAAAAATATATTTTAAAAAGTTATTTCAAATAATTCAACTATTATGACCTGTAATATAGAACAATGGCATTCAACATACAGTTTTTTATTAATGCTATTTTGTGACTTTTATTGAATGTTATTACCTCAAAGAATGTATGAATTTTAGGTGCCATTTCATAGTATAGAACAAATAAAACTCTGGTTAGTATATCCTGGATGTTTCTTACTGGGCAGTTTTGGTAAAATACACTTTTCTACCTGCATTTAGATTGATGGTTGTCTGAAGCGTTTATTTGGTCCAGGGCGTCTATATTTTGTATACGTGTCCTCAGAGTAACTAGAGGCAAAAGGACTCTTGGTGGTGACTCTGAGGAAGGAGCAGGACAGATGCATTTGAGTGGGATGCTAGGTAAAGGGAAACACAGGGGTCATTCATTTGTCTTGAGACAGTATACTTTTCTTAAGCCAATCTGTTCCCCCCTGGAACATTGGGTTCTCTATCCATCTCTCACTCTATAATCTCAGGTTACAGGTTAGCATTTATTGTATGTACTGAAAATATTATTTTGGACGAGCTTCCTCAGTTTATGTACTAACTACCATTTATAATTATGTCTAGTGAGGTGGTTTATGCACCTCAGTAAACACAGAACTGTTTGCGCCCATGTGCCTTATACAGTAATAATAGCCCTAATATAGAGGACTTGGAGGTCCACAACACCAAGAGGATTTTTGTAAAAGAACAAGGTAGTTCAGAAAACCTAATTTCTGAGCATCCACTTACGGGTTCAGAAAGCATTGTGGAATGGATGGTGTCTCAGCTGCTATAACAAAGATTCCATAAACTAAGTGGTTTATAAAAAAGAAACATTTATTTCTCGGAATTCTGATGGTTGGGAAGTCCAATATCATGGTGCCAGCATATTCAATGTCTGGTGAGATCCAGCTCTTTTCACTGAAATCTCAAGCTGGCCCTCTGGGGTCTCTTCTATAAGAGCAGTAATCCCAATCATGAAAGCTTTGCCCTAATGCTCTGATCTCCCCAAAGCACTACCTCTCTACACCATCATCTTGGGGGGTAAGATTTCAACATATGAGGGGGCGCCTGGGTGGCTCAGTCGGTTGAGCCTCCAACTTCAGCTCAGGTCATGATCTCATGGTGCGTGGGTTCGAGCCCCATGTCAGGCTCTGTGCCGACAGCTCAGAGACTGGAGCCTGCTTTGGATTCTATGTCTCCCTCTTTCCCTCTGCCTCTCCCCACTCATGCTCTGTCTCTCTCTCTCTCTCTCTCTCTCTCTCTCTCTCTCTCTCTCTCTCTCTCTCAAAAATAAATAAAACATTAAAAAATTTGTTTTTAAGATTTCAACATATGAATGTTGGGGACACAAACATTCAGTCCATAGCAGATGGCAGACGACATCCTGCTGATTTGAGAGAGTGCCCAGAATTCTCGTCATTTCTTCCCTGGAGCTTAATAAAAGCAATGGTTACTCTGCATGTCGATCTGGGACTGATGAAGAAATTTTGGTATCTAATGTTACTATTGAGGAACGTTAAATTGCATATAGTTAGATCAGATTAGCAATACAATACTTTGATAATTTTTTATTTGTTGAAGTTAATTTTCCATTGTGATGGTAAATATACCTTCATTACAAGGAGAAAAAAATATATAAAAATGCAAAAAAGGAAAACCTTAACTCTATCAACCAATTTTAATATTTTGATATATTGTTTTTTATTAAGATTTGACATTTTTTAAAAATTATGACCATAAGGTATATATACAGATTTCAGGTAATAATTTAAATGGTATTATAAACAGGGGTGCCTGGGTGGCTTAGTCAGTTAAACAACCAATTTTGGCTCCGATTATAATTTCACCACGTTGGTGGCTCAGTCGGTTAAGCATCCGACTTTGGCTCAAGTCATGGGCTCAGGTTATGGTCTCCTGGTTCACAAGTTTGAGCCCCGTATTAGGGTCTCTGCTGTCAGCACAGAGCCCACTTGAGATCCTCTGTCTTGCAGTCTCTCTCTCTCTCTAAAAACTAAATAAAAATTTAAAAATATAAATATTGTTATGAATATAAAAATAACAAATGCCACAATGGCTATAATGAAAAAAGGAAAATTTTTAAGATGTGTTCATGAAGATGTAGACAGTATAACCTCATGCATCGCTGGTGAGAATCTGAGACTCCACTTTGGATGACAAGTTCTTAAAAAGTTCAACACACACCTACCATATAAATCATCCATTCCACTCCTGCTATTCACCCAAGGGAAAAAGAAACAAAAACCGTGTATCCATATAAATGGTTGCATACTAATGTTCATAACAGTATTGTTCCTACTAGTCAAAAAATACAAAGCTGGTAAATAAATACAATGGAGTCCATCAATGAAAAAGGGAATACCATTTATCCTACAAAAACGATGGACACCTAATAGATGGTATGAAGAGTATGAACTTCTAAGTCATTATGCCTAGAGAAAGGAACAATTATGAACAACTATGTATTGCTTCACTCTATCCACATGACATGTCCAGAAAAGACATAACAACAGGGAAAGAATGTGGATTAATGGTTGCCTGGGGAAGGGAGTGGGAAGTCCAGTTAGGTCAGAAGAACGTTTTCTGGGTAATGTAAATAACCTAAAACTGGGTTATGGTAATGGTTGTGTATCTCTGTATATTTATGGAAAACGTTGTGTTACACCTAAGCATGATTGTTTTTGGTAAGTAAATATCTTAATAAATCTATTTAAAAGTAGTAGAATAATAAGTTCTCTATTAAAATTGCCTTTTGATTACCAAAACGGCCAGGTTTAAATATTGTGAAACTCCTCATCTCACTTCCATGTGACTAAAGATGGAGCCAATGTCTGATGAGACTTTTATAAGAAATAAGTCAGAGAACATGAGGAAACTGCTTGATACAGATATTGTAGGTAACTTCCCTCACCAGGAGGCTTGGGGACAACCCAATCTGGTAAAACCAGAATTATGGAAAGAGAAACAGTAATAAAACTTTTTATAGATTCTAAAATAGAGAAGATAATGGGATAGCATTCCAAGCAATTGAGTTGGGAAGAAGTAAGAGAACTTAAGCGCAAAAAGTTTTGCAGACTATGATTAGTAATGGACTTAGATCCTCAGTAACTTTCAATACGAGAATTAAATAATACTCAATTGGAAATCAGTACTGATATCAGTATCACCACCAAGACTGTAGAACAAGTGTTTGTAGATGAGGCCTGGGCAATGGTATGTTGTGAAAATTCCCAGATGAGCCACTGGACCAGTTAACTTTGGAAAATCTCAGACCAGAGCACAGGGTGTGAATTCTGGGGGTAGGAAAAAGCAAATTCTGGGCACTTACACTGAGAACAGATGAGGCAATACCTAAATCTGATGTTCAGTAATTTCTTTATTGCATAGATAATTGAAGACAATGGAAGCTTTCCAAGTAAGGGAGATATTTGATCAAGTTAATCTCCTTCCTAACTCACTAATCTGCTTCAGAGTCTGAATCTTTGGAAAGAGTTTTGGCAGTTGAAATATCTGAATAGTGATCCCATGTACCCTTACTAAGCTTGATTCAATTTTAGACGTTCTAATATACAGTTTTCCCATCCCAAATGTGTGAATGATAGTTCCTAAGTCCCTGGTTCCTCTTAAATGTTACACATAAAATATTTTAACTGCCTGTATTTAAGTTGTATCATGGGTGGACATTTGTCATTCTGATCCTGTCTGCTCTTTTTCAATGAAGAAACCCAGGACATAGAAAGAAACATTGAAAGTTAGTTCCATGAAAAACTCATATATTATGAGGGAGCATAAAAATTCTTTTTTTGGTGGCCAATATAACAAGCTCATCATTTAAAATTGTGCAGAGTTTAATATGACCTTTCTAAAGAGGCAACTGGTTACAATAAATATTCCCTTAATATTAGTTCTTGTTAGGGTTTCTAAATGTGCTGGTGAAAAACATTATACTGAGATAATATCATCAGTTATACAAATTTAATAAAGAATGTGTTTAAGCTTGAATTAGATGTTCAAATCAACATATCTGATTTTCATAAAAAATATATATTTTAGAAATTTACATAAGCTAGTGGGCTATATCAGATGAGAAAAGGGTATGTCAAAGAATTTGTAATGACATCTAATCTAAAGATAAGCTATATTTTAAATAGAGAATATGGACAAAAGAAAAGCATGTTATTATAATTTTTTGAGAAAAAACAATGTTGTGTGTATATATATATATACACATATCAATGGGCTAGAATATACATATTGAACACATATACATATTGAATATGCATATCTACCAATACCTCACTGCCTTGATCATTTTATCTACGTAAGAGTATAGACTCATAATCAGGTATTTTGACTTTTCCAAATTTTTTCTTCAAATTGTTTAAGCAATTCTAGGTCTTTGTCATTCCATATAAATTTTAAGATACACTTGGTTTTATCTACAAAAAATCTTGTTGGGATTTTGACAGATTTTTTTTATTCTATAAGTCACCAGGAAAAATTGGCATCTTTACTATTTTGAACTTTCCAATCATAAATGCCATATGCTTCTCTATTTGTTTAAATTTTCTTATAGGGGTTATAAGTTCAATGCCTTGGTATAGAGTAAACAATGTTTTTGTGAAATTTAGATTTTTCTGGGCGTGGAAATTGTCAAGTTGAGTTATAGTGCCCTTGCCTGGATACACCTGTAGTGATGGCTGCCTGTGGCATCCTTTAAAGCATGGTATATGGTAGGGCGCCTGAGTGGCTCAGTTGGTTGAGTATCTGACTTGGGCTCAGGTCATCATCTCATGGTTGGTAGGTTCTAACCCCGTGTGGGGCTCTGGGCAGACTGCTAGCTCAGAGCTTAGAGCCTGCTTCAGATTCTGTGTCTCTTTCTCTCTCTGCTCCTCCCCTGTTCACTCTGTCTCTCAAAAATAAATAAATGTAAAAAAAATTATTGAAGCATGGTATATGGTGTTTGTTTAAGTCTCTTGAAAGTAACTAAAAATGAGAGGAAAGTGGGAAGTAAACGAAGAGCCAGATAGAAGGTAGGTAGAGGAAAAATGGAAAGACTGTTTCCTTGATTTTCACCACCAGATACTTGTCTTAAGCCAGACTGTGCTTCCATCAACATGGGTTCCATAATCAACCGATACCCTGTGGTCACTAATGGCCATCTCTATAAAACAACTTTCATCACGGAGATGAAAAAAATGTTCATTTTCAAATTCTTTCAGACCCATCCATCAATGTCTTTCCAAAGACACTTAGCTTTTTACATTTTGGGTACAGAGTTCATTTGAAGAGTTTAAGCTCGTTGGTGGTAACTGGAATGGTGCTTTATGAACAGTTAATCCATTAGTATTTGGATGAAGGGGAAATATTAATTTGAGCTGGAATTCCAGTTAGTTATGTGCTAACCAAGTGGCATTTACAATTTTGAATGATGGGGAGACCAAAACACAAAACTACTTTGTAATATATGCCCTGTTCAGTTTGTTGTCATAGTTACACACTGGTGTCAGAGGACTCAAGCAGCATTAGGATGTTCATAAAGGAACAAGTAGGTTCAGAACAGCCAAGATTGATATGTTCATATAGTAGCTCAGAAAGCATTGTGGGATGGACAGCAATCATGGGTGTGCATGAAGATGTTCAGCTTGAATGAGAGAGTACCCAGTAAGTTTCCATTCTTTCCTGGATCTTAATAAAGCCCAGTCTGACTCAAACTATCAACCTGGGATATGGAGGAAACATTTTGGTATCTATCACTGGGAATGTTAAGATAGGTAAAATTAGATTATTTAGCATGGAAAGCCTTTAGCTATTTTGTTGCTTTATTGAGGATTATTTTTCTCTTATGATAATCAATACATGTTTCTTATTAAGATGAAAGATTCAGAAAGTTGGAAAAGTAAACATATAATTCCATCACCAAGAAACAACAACTTTTATATTTGGTATATTATCCTCTATTAGTTTTTGTTTATATTTCTTAATTAAAGCCATAGTGTATACACAAAAATTTAATTCTGAATAAAGTGCATTTTAAGTATTACAAAAAGAAGAAATGAATATTCTTAATAGCTATAATTGGAACTCTGCATAAGAGTTTTTGATTCTTTGGGAAAGAGAAGATCCCAGCTATCTCTACTTGCAAATATGCATGTAATATGGTATTTGGAAATTAAATTTTTACCTCCAAATTTTTTTCCTAATAGTTACCAAAAGTATGCATTTGCATTTACCCGCTATTCAGCCAAAGGTATAAGTGACATTTTATTAAAAATAATACCACTTAACATTCTATTAAGCAAAATCATTTAGGATTTTAATTTGATTAGATTATATGTTTTCAAACATACGATTCATATATTACCTTTTCAAGTGATCATTGAATATTTGAACATAGAGAATTAAAGCCCTGAAATCCCAGGATCTTAGAATTGTAAAGAACTTTGAATGTCCAATATTCCATCTTGTTTTCAACAGGAGGATTCACCGGGGGGTTTCTAGGAATTTAAGACTTTGATTGCAAAAACTCTAATTGGCTGTAGAATCCACTGCAAAATGGTATTACAATAAAAACCCCTCCAAATATATAACTCCACCAAAAGTCAGCATTTACCATAGTGAGCCAAATGAATTTTGTTACCAGTTTCTCTGTAGAAAGAAAAAGAAAAAAAGAAATTATTAAAAGAAATGCACAATGCAATTCTTCATGAAGTCTAGAATGTGGACTCCAGTCAGACATCACGCTCCACTTCTAGAAACTGCCCCCCCCCCCCCGCTCCCAAGCCTTCAAGTCTTTGCTGTGAGGATACTTATTGACCTTTTACTTTCTTAGCCCTACCCTCAAGTTGGAAACCTGCCCTTGCCTGAGAAAAGAAAAGATTAGGAGTGGTTCTTTAGAAACAGATGGCCATTGGGATCGTAAAGGCAAAGCTTTCAGGAGAAAAAAAACATCTATGAGGGAAAAAAATGTGGACAAGGCAGGAAAGCCGAGCAGAGTCATTAGACCACAAATTCTTTCAGAGGAAAGGAGAAAAGGAAGGAAATTTTGGTGCAAGTGTCCTAGAATGCCCTGTAGTCCAAGGAAGGTTTGAAAAGTTCTCATGAAGTTTAGGGGATGAAATTGACCACCAGAGGAGTTTTTTTCCAGCATGGGCTCATTTGATGAATTTTAGAGAGTATAATAGAGATCTATTGATTAACATCAGAGCTTTGGAATTATGTCACATTAGTAATCTGTCACTAGTAATAAATTAATTGCTTGAAATGCCTGCAGAACACCCAGCATGATTATGGTCTGAGAGCTCAAACAGAAAATGACTTCTAGAAATGAGAATTTCAGGGTGCCTGGGTGGCTCCGTCAGTTAAGCATCTGACTCTTGATTTCTGCTTAGGTCATCATCTAAGGTTGTTGAGATGCAGCCCTGCATGGAGCTCTGTGGTGACAGCATGTAGCCTGCTTGGAATTCTCTCTCTGCCCCTCTTTTGCTCATGTGCACATGCACACAGTCTCTCTGTCTCTCCTTTCAAGATAAAAAATTAAGAGTTAAAAAAAAAAGAAACGAGAATTTCAAGGAAAGATACAAGTGTGTTCCCTTGACTTTTATAGAAATATTAGTTATTCTGTGTATTCTTTGTTCAGAGTATCAGCAACATGGATATAGTAAAATTTTGTAAGTCATTTTTCATTACTTAAAAAGCACATTGGTCTTACTTTCTGGCAATGCAGAAAACACATTTGTTGGAATAAGTCTTGCCATTGGTCGCACAGACTGGATCATAGTTTCTGAGGCACATTGGTGCAGGGTTATCACGCAGTAGACATAAGGACTGTGAAACAGAAAACTTTATTGGATAATAAACATTGAATAAAATTCATTTTTATGTGAAATGTCATACATACCAAATAGGGTAAATATAATCAATATGGGTTATAGGGACAAAGACAAATGTCTGTGCACATACAACTCAGTAAAACATTTAAAAAAGTACTCCTTTTTGAAAATATCTAAGTCCTCTGCTAAGAAAAAGGTCAAGTAATTGGCATCAGTATTTTTATAATGTAGCCAATCCATGTCCACACTCATGGTCTTCCCCGACAGATCACATTTCCCTCACCCCCCTACCAGAGGAAATCACCAGGATGACTTTTTTGTTCATTATTTCCTGCATTACACTGCATATCAATATATACATTCACTAAATATAAGTATGCATTTCATATTTATACATGTGTTCATATATATGTTTAGTTTAGGATATCTTAGTAATTCATACAAAGAAAAGAATATCATATATATTCTTTTATGACTTGCTTTTCTACACTCCTTTGTGATCTTTATATATAGTGATGTCATTGAGAGCTGTAGTTCACTTATTTTCAACTCTACATAACATTCCGCTATATAAATGTATGGGAGTTTTTATTTTTTAACATTAAATTGATCATTTGGTGGTTCATTTTTTAACTTTGTTTTATGAGGATGAATAAGTCTACTCTGATATGCTTTCTCTTTCTCATATTCTTGTGTTAAGCAGCATCTTATTGACAATGAATAGAGTCTTGGGGTACATGATGTGCATTTTATCATCTTATATAACAATGTAGGTAATGGGAAATGGTTTTATATTGCTGGCTAGATTTTATTTCTTGAACTTGTTATAATAAAAATATATATTATTTTACTTTTGAAGTCTCATTCTATTGTATACTTGGTAAATTTTGTGTTAGATTTTGCAATAAAATAAGGTTAAAATTTTACCTTTTTTTAAACTTCCATATCAATAAGTAATAACTTACCAAAGATTCGAGATAGAATGGATTTATAGAGGCATTTCCTGCAACCAAACCAAAGAAGAAAATGTTAAAAATTAAAAAATAACATAGTCTCTGGGGAGAAATACCCAAATCTATTTGCTGCCAAAGTTGATGTAAATTGCCTACTTATTGCATCTAATAAATTAGAATTTTGTGGCAATAGTTAAAAAAATTTAATTAGCCAAATCTTTTAAAAATTTAATTCCTCAATTCATCTAGCTATGTGGAAAATCAATGTGTATTCTATTTTTTAATAACCCTTCATACCTTGCTTGAAGATACTATTTTTTATAAAACATTTTAAATGAACTATCCTAGTATCAAAGAATAAAATGCTCTGCATGCATTACTTAAATAGGAAAAAATTAATCAGTACTTTGCCCTATTTGGGGGTTCCAAATGATACTTAAAAACTACCTTATTCTGGAGGTTGCCTGAGTGGCTCAGTCAGTTGAGCATCCTACTTCAGCTCAGGTCATAATCTCACAGTCCATGGGTTCGAGCTCTGCATTGAGCTCTGGGGTGACAGCTCAGAGCCTGGAGTCTCTTCAGATTCTATCTCCCTTTCTCTCTGTCCCTCCCCTGCTCATGCTTTCTCTCCCTCTCTCTCTCTCTCTCCCCCTCAAAGATAAAGAAACATAAAAAATACAAAATACAAAAAACAATTTTAAAACTACCCTATTCTGAAATTCATGGACAATCTTGATCTTCATAGATAGATTAATTGTCAGAAAAAGAATCAATGAGTTCTCTTCTACACAAAACCTAAACATTAGTGGATTCAGAGCTGGCAAAGAGTAAATTAGGTTGTCAAGGAATGTCAGCCCCAGAAAACCTCATTCTTCCCACAGTTTGCATTTAACAATCATGAAATGTGGGCCCAAACATGAAAAAGAATTTTGTTGAACTTCTTGAGTTACAGAGAAACCAACCCCTAAAAACTACTGTCTGTTTTCACCTGCCATTCCATTGCAACTTCTCTACTGTGGGAAATGAGAATAATAAAAGGCGTTTGGACCATGTGCCTATTTCATTTTACTGGTTTATGAATTCCAAACTCCACAAAATCTGTTCCTCTTTTTCCAAAATTGTAACAGTTGATTTCTGCATTTTCATCCAGGAATAAAAATTTACTCACCAGAATAAAAAGGAAATACCAAGACCATGATGAAGAAAACAGTGATTCTTGGTGACAAGAGGGACATTTTATCAAGCCTGTGGAAGAAACCTTTAGAAATGTTCATCGCATTGATACATGCTAAATGGATACACCAAAAGAACCCAAAACCCAGTTTTCAAAAGTTTCTTACTTCTAAAAGAATTGCTCCAACTTCCTAGATGACTATAACCTTTAGCTTCCTACTACCTTGTGATTCAATAAAACATAAAGTCTCATCACCAGAACCCTCCTTGCTGAAAGATATACAAGGGAGCTCAGAAAAATAACTATTAACAAAATAGAATGGCTGCGTATTCTCCCAACTTGCATTCAGCCCAGAAATAGCCTGGCTGCATTTTTTTTAAACTGCAGAGTTGAATCTTGGTTATTTTTCTCAGGAAATAGGAACAGTTATCTCCGTTAAGACTGACACACCAGGACCACCTCCCCAGATCCCCCACCTGATCCACCAGACACAGAGAGATAATAGGAATTGATGTCAACAGCTCTGAAGACTGTGATGACCATGTGCACCTTTCTTCCTCAAGCCATCTCCTTCCAGCAAGTCTCTTTTATTTCTCTGCTGGTCAGGAGATTGATGGGGTAGGATTGATGGCCCAGGACAGATAGGACACAGAGATAGTCGTGTCCTCCCTCAGGGCTGTAAAGTAAGTCATGAGAGATGCCTCATACTTACTTCTCACTAGATCTTCCCTCAGCATGAGGTTTGGGGACAATTTGATCTAATGTACCAGCGGTCAGAGATCCTAAGATAGCGAAGATATGTGAAAGCTTTCCAAGCAAGTGAGTTGAAAAAGAACAAGAGCATCAAGCAGGAAAAAAGAAGAATTGGGGGAAGGATTAGATAATCAGGAACCTAAACATTTAATATCTGTTAAAAACTACAGGCACATTAGAATTACCTGGGAAACTTGTAGAGAATGAATACTCTAACCTGCAATGAAAATTGTGAGTCGTTAGTAGATGAGTCCTAGGCATTCGTACATTGTAAAAGCTCCCAGATGAGTCTCAAGGGCAGCCCGGCTTGAGGTTGCTTGTCAAGAGGACAGGATGCAACGTTTTATAACTGAGATGTAATTTACATTTAGCATTGCATAAACTTAAGATAGATAATATGTTGATTTCATACATTAACATATAGCAGTGTGATTATCGATGCAGTATTCGCTAACACCTCTATCACATCACTTAAATATCTTTTTCCTCCTCTTCCTCCTCCTCCTCCTCCTCCTCTTTTCTATAATATTACTCAGTGGAAAGAGCTTTGGCTGTTGGAACACCAAAGTACAAATCCCATCTCTCACTGAGTGGCTCTCATTCATAAAGTTTGGATCCATGGGGTTCTTTATATGAGAAGTGTAGTGTCTGTCTTATATATTTGTGATGAATAGGGATAGTGTAAGAGTTACCTTAAGATAGTGACCAAGTGGCATTTTGCTGTGGGTCAGAGAAGAACTCCATGCACCTACAGCCCCCCACCTGCACAGCTGGAATGTCCCGCGCCATTTGAAAACAGCCAATCATGAAGCTCCAGCTTCCCCTCACCCCAACAAAGGAGGCAACCAATCCCACCCCTCCACAGCCCAAAAATGCTCTTACTTGGTAATCTGCCCTCCCAAGACCAAACTCGGAACTCTTTCACCCATAAAATACCTCACCCTCCTGTACTGGGCACCACTTCCTTGACTCAGCCCCTACTCGAGTCCCGGAACCTCACCCGGGGGCCACAGACCCCAATAAAGGCTTTCTTGGCTCCAAAACTTGGTCTCTCTCTTTCCTCTCATCTCTGCCTCCACATATTAAAATTTACAGATAGAAATTTAAACTATCTGCACTTAAGTTGTGTGTTTGGTAGACATTTGCCACCTTAATCCTATCTTTTATATTTAGCACTAAGGAAGCCCAGGAATTAGAAAGAAACTTTGAGAAGCACCCAGGTGGCTCAATCAGTTAAGTGTCTGACTTTGGCTCCGGTCATAATATTATGGTTCGTGAGTTCAAGCCCCACATTGGGCTCTCTGCTATTAGCGCAGAGCCTGCTTCCAATCCTGCGTCTCCCTCCCTCTCTGTCCCTCCCCTGCTCACTCTCTCTCTCACTCTCTCAAAAATAAATAAACATAAAAAATGACAAGAGTAACAGTTAAATGTGCCAATTTATAAAGAAAGATAGAAACTTTGGACTAGTAATGTTTTGTGCCAATTTAGTTGAAGAATCCACATCTCACAAATAGAGAAATATTCCTTTACTATAGTAAAGTGAATATTATGCTTATACTAGCTCCTTGAATTATTTATTTACAGAGACACCACCAAAAATGCCTGTGGCCAAACAAGCTTTCTGGTGCAGGGTATTTGGGGAAAGAGCAAACTGAGGCCCAGAGCTGAAGTTGCGGGAAAGATATTTATACTCCATACACTGGATTTCCCTTCTTGTATGTATATGTCAGCAGGGATTATGATCAGGAATTCTTAGCAGCAATCTTTCAGGACAGAAGACAGTGGATTATAAATTTAAGGTATGAAAGAAAAAAAAAAACCTAAGTAGCAATTCTATATCTGGCAAAACTGTCCTTCAAAAATGAGGGAGAAATTAAGACATTCCCAGGAAAACAAAAGTTGAAGGTATTCATTACCTTTAGACCTACACTACAAAAGAATTGTGATAAAGAGAGACTTTCAATTTGAAGTTAAAGGTCAGTAGACAATAACTCAAAATGATATGAAAAAGTTCTCCAGTAAACATAAATACATGGACAATTGTAAAACCTCACATAATTTTAATTTTGGCCCATAAATCCACTGTTTATTCTTTTTATAGAATTTAAAAGACTAGCTCATTAAAATTAATTTTAAATATATGTTAGTTGTAAAGCAATCTATAAAAGATATAATTTGTGACATCAATAAAATAAAGTGAGGGAGCAGAGCGGCAGGCAGTGCAGTAAACTCTATGCAATTGAAGTTAAGTTGGTATTCATTTGAAATAAATTGTTATAACAATAGTATACTTAAGTATGTTGAATAATTGGAATTAAAAACATTAAACTCCAATAGCATATCTATAATTGTAGTATGTCTTATGTAATCTTTGTAGTAACCACAATGAAAATATCTGTAGAATATGCATGGAAAATAAGAAAGAAATTAAAATATGTCACTACAAAAAATCAGGTAAGCACAAAAAAAAAAGGCAGTAAAGAAGGCAATGAGGAACAAAAGAGCTATCAGACATAGAGAAAATAAGTTTAAAATGGCATGAATAATGTCTTCATTATTAGACGCTTCTTTAAATGCAAATAGATTAAACTCTCCAATCAAAAGGCATAAATTGGGACTTCTGGGAGAGACGGCTTAGTAGGAGGACCCTAAACTCACCTCATCTCACAAATACAACTAGATTACACTCACAATAACCCAGGAAACAACCCAAAGACTGGCAGCACAACTGCACAACTGCATATAGAGAAGAGGGCACACTGAAGGGGTAGGAAGGGCAGAGACAGGGTGAGGAGCTAACCCTGCATGTCTGGCCACAGGAGGGAGGGAACCAGGGTGCAGAGAGGGGCAAGAAACAGACCGTCACACCGGGGAGTCTGCATAGGGAAGATGACTCCATAGCATTCGGCTTTGAAAGTTAGAAGTGCTGAATTTTTGTGAGTTTTTTCAAACCAGTGGGACTTTAAGTCTGGAACTTAAAAAAAAAGTTTTTTATATTTATTTCTTTTCAAGAGACAGAAAGAAACAGAACATGAACAGGGGAGGGGCAGAGAGAGGAAGAGACACAGAACCCGAAGCAGACTCCAGGCTCTGAGCTAGTGGTCAGCACAGAGCCCAACGTGGAGGTCGAACCCATGAACCATGAGATCATGACCTGAGCCGAAGTTGGACGCTCAACTGACTGAGCCACCCAGGCACCCCAAGCCTGGAACTTTAAAGCTCAGCTGCACTTGGCTCTGGGAGAGCTCAGCCACAAAGGCATACTTTGTGGAGCAGCCCTGGCTGGCCCCGGTTCCCACAGTAGCTGCACACACCCTGTGGAAGAGGACCAGCGCCACCTTGTTAAAAGTGGCACCCACTACTTTCAAGAACAGAAGTAGCTGACTCTCCTAACACACAGAAATAGACACAGACAATTAGGCAAAATGAGGAGGCAGAGGAATATGTCCCAAATGAAAGAACAGGACAAAATCACAAGAGACCTAAGCAAAATGAAGATAAGTAATATGCCTGATAGAGAATTTAAAATAATGGTCATAAAGATACTCACTGAGCTTGAGAAAAGAGTAGAGGACATCAGTGAGACTTTTACACAGAGATAAGAAGGAAGCAATCAGAAATGAAGAACACAGTATGTGAAATTCAAAATACACTTGATCGAATGGATAATAGGCTAAGGGAAGCCGAGCAATGAATTGATGACTAGAAGACAAAGTAGTGGAAAGTAATTAAGCTAAGCAAATGAGAGAGAATATAATTATGCAAAATGAGAACGGACTTAGGGAACTCAGCGACTCTATCAAGTGTAATAACATTCACTTTGTAGAGATCCCAGAAGAAAAGAGAGGAAAGGTAGCAGAAATTTTATTGGAAAAAAAAATAGCTGATAATTTGCCTAATCTAGGAAAGGAGACAGATATCCAGATCCAAGAGGCACAGAGATCCCCTAATAAAATCAATCCAAGCGGGTCCATACCAAGACACTTGGTGACTAAAATGGCAAACAGTAGTGATAAAGGAAAAAGAAAAAAGCAGCAAGAGAAAAGAGTAGTTAATACAAGGGAAACTCTAAGGCTAGCAACAAATTTTTCAGCAGAAACATTGCAAACTGGAAGGATGTGGCAGGATCTACTCAAAATGCTGCCAGGGAAAGATCTGCAGCCAAGAGTACTCTATCCAGCAAGGACCGAAGTAGGGATAAAGAGTAGAAGGAGAGGTACCAAGTTCCTCAGACAAACAAAAGCTAAGGGAGTTCATGGCCACTAAACCAGCCCTACAAGAAATATTAAAGGGCATTCTGGAGTGGAAAGAAAAGACCATAGTGAGTGTGTGAAAACCAAGAAACACAAAAGCAGTAAAAATAACTATATCTGTAAAAATTAGTCAAGGGATTCACAAAATAAAGCAATGTCAAATATGTATACCCAAAACATGGCAGGGGGCAGAGAAGAGCAGTAAAGAACGGGTTCAAACTTAAGCAACCATCGACTTCATACACGCAGCTATAGGCAGAAGATGCTATATACAAACCTAATAGTAACCACAAATCAAAACCCAGTAATAGAAATGCAAAAAGTAGAGAAAGGAATCCAAGCATGTCACTAAAGAAAGCCAGCAAACCACGAAAGAGAGCAAGAAAAGAAAGGATCAGAGAAAAAGTACCAAAAAAAAACCAGCCACAAAACAAGTAATAGATGACTTGTTTAATAATGACTATTACTAATTACTTTGAATGTAAATAGACTAAACACTCCAATCAAAAGACATGGAGTGGGAAAGTGGATAAAAAAATAAGACTCACCTATATACTGCCTACACGAGACTCATTTTGGATCTAAAGTTACCTGCAGATTGAGAGTGAGGGGATGGAGAAACATTTACGATGCACATGGATGTCAAAAGAAAGCCAGGGTAGCAATGCTTAATCAGACAAAATTGACTGTAAAACAAAGGCTGTAACAAAAGACAAAGGACACTAGATAATAAAAATAAAGGGGGACAATCTAACAAAAAACATCACAACTATAAATATTTATTCAGTGAACACAGGAGAATCCAAATACATAAAACAAAAACAAACATGAAGGAACTAAACAATAATAATACAGTAATAGTAAGGGACTTTCACACACCATTTACATCAATAGACAGATCATCTAAGCAGAAAATCAACAAGGAAGCAGTGGCTTTGAATGACACACTGGAACAGATGGACCTAACAGATATATTCAGAACATTCCAATCTAAAACAGAGGAAACACTTTTTTTTTCAAGTGCACATGACGCATTCTCCAGAATAGACCGCATACTAGACAACAAAATAAGTTTCAACATATTCAAAAAGATTGAAGTCATACCGTGCATCTTTCATGACCACAATGCTATAAATTAGAAATCAACCATAAGAAAAAATCTAGAAAGAGCACAAATGCGTGGAGGATAATAACATAAATAATAAATGGGTCAACCAAGGAATCAAAGAAGAAATAAAAAATTACATGGAAAGAAATTAAAATGAGATCACAATGGTCCAAAACCTTTGGGGTGCAGCAAAAGTGGTCCTAAGAGGGAAGCATATAGCAATACAGATCTACTTTAAGAAGCAAGAAAAATCTCAGAAACCCAATCTAATGTTACACTTAAAGGAGCGAGAAAAATTAAGAACAAACAAAACCCAAAACCAGAAGAAGGAAGGAAATAATAAAGATAAGAGCAGAAATAAATGATATAGAAACTGAAAAACAAAACAAAAATGATAGATCAATGAAACCAGGAGCTGGTTCTTTGACATGATCAACCAAATTGATAACCTCTAGCCAGACTCATCCAAAAATTAAGAAAGAGGACTCAAACAAAATCACTAATGAAAGAGGAGAAATAACAACAAGCACCACAGAATATAAATAATTGTAAGGGGATACTGTGAAAAATTTATATGTCAAGAAATTGAACAACCTAGAGGAAATAGATAAATTCTGAGAAACGTATAACCTGCCAAAATTGAAGCAGGAAAAAACAGAAGATTTGAAGACTGATTACCAGCAATGAAACTGAATCAGTAATCAAAAGCTTCCCAAGAAACAAAAGTTCAGGACCAGATGGCTTCACCGGCAAATTCTACCAAACATTTAAAGAAGAGTTAAGGGGCACCTGAGTGACTCAGTTAAATGTCTGACTTCGGTTCAGGTCATGATCTCACGGTTTGTGGGTTCCAGCCCCACATCGGGTTCTGTGCTCACAGCTCAGAGCCTGGAGCCTGTTTTAGATTCTGTGTCTCCCTCTCTCTCTGCCTCTCCCTTGTTCACACTCTGTCTCTCTCTGTCTCAAAAATAAATAAACGTTAAAAAATTTTTGAAGAAGAGTTAATACCTATTTTTAAAAATTTTAAATGTTAATTTATTTTTGAGAGAGAGAGAGAGAATCTGAATCTGAAGCAAGCTCCCACTGTCAGCACAAAGCTCAAGGTGTGGCTCAAACTCAAGAACCATAGATCATGACCTGAGCTGAAGTCAGATACTCAACTGACTGAGCCACCCTGCCACCCCGAGTTAATACCTATTCTTCTCAAACTATTCCAAAAAATAGAAGAAGAAAGAAAACTTTCAAATTAATTCTATGAGGCCAGAACTACTTTGATAATCAGATAAAGACACCACAAAAGGGGCACCTGGATTGCTTAGTCAGTTAAGCATCTGACTCTTGATTTCAGCTCTAGTCATGACCTCATGGTCATGTGATTGAACCTGCATCTGACTCCATGCTGGGCAGAGCCTGACTGGGATTTTCTCTCTCTCCTTTTCTCTCTGCCCCTTCCCCATTCAAACACTCTGTCTCTCAAAATACACGATCATTAAAAAAGAGACACACACACAAAAAGAGAACTATATGCTAATATTTCTGATGAACATAAATGCAAAAACCTTCAATAAAAATACTAGCAAACCAAATCTAACAATACATTAAAAAATTAATTCACTATGATGAAGTAGAATTTACTCCTGAGATGCAAGGGTGGTCCAGTATTTACAAATCAATGTGATACATCACATTAATAAGAGAAGTAAAGTTGAAAATGTTTCCTAGGCATTTGGGAAGTACAAAAAAAATTATTTTACCTATACCTCATGCCTAATAAGATCACTACTATTTAAAAAAACAGAAAATAACAAAATTGTTGGTAAGAATGCAGAGAAATTGGAATCCTTGGGGTGGGCGCCTTGGTGGCTCAGTCAGTTAAGGGTTTGACTTCGGCTCAGGTCATGATCTCATGGTTCCTGGGTTTGAGTCCTGCATCAGGTTCTGGTCTGACAGCTCAGAGCCTGGAGCCTGTTTCAGATCCTGTGTCTCCCTCTCTCTCTGCCCCTTCCCCACTCATGCTCTGTCTCTCTCTCTGTCTCAAAAATACATAAACCATATAAAAATTTTTAAAAAATAAAAGAAATTGGACTCCTTATGTTTTGTGGGTGGGAATGCAAAATAGTATAGCCACCGGTGGAACACAATATTTTGGTTTCTCAAAAATTTTTAAATGGAATTACCATACGATCTAGCAATTCTGATTCAAAGTATATTTCCAAAAATAATGAAATGAGTACCTTGAAGGAATATTTGCACACTCATGTTTATAGCAACACTTTTCTCAATAGTCAAGAGGTGAAAATAATCCAAGTGCCCATCAATAGATGAACTAATTTTAAAAATGTGGCCTGTACTACAATGGAATATTCCTCAGCCTTAAAAAGAAAGAAAATCCTGATGCATGCTCTAACATGGATAAATCTTGAACATAATATGCTAAGTGAATAAGTCAGTCACAAAAAGACATACACTGCATGACTGCACTCATAAAATTCATAGAAACAGGCAAATTCACAGACATAGAAAGTAGAATCCTTCCTACCGTGGGCTTTGGGAAGGAGAAATGAGCCATTGTTTAATGAGTGTAGAATTTTAGTTTTACAAGGCGAAAAATTTCTGGAGATAAGTTTGTACAACAATGTGAATATTTTTAACATGACTGAGTTGCACAGGTGGAGGTAGTTGAGATGATGAATTTTGGTTATTTGTTTTTTACCACAATAAAAAATAATTTAAAAAACTATTAGAGCAAATAAAAAAGCTAAGAAAACTTAGAAAATATAAAATCAATATTTTAAAAATCCATTGTATTTCTATGTGATGAATAATTCCCCCCCACAAATTAAGGAAAACAAGTCCATTTACCACAGCATCAAAAGAGAGAAATATTTAGAAATAAATTGAAACAATGAAGCACTTGTACACTGAGAATTTCAAAAATATGTACTATAAGAATCAGATCTATAAATACTGAGAACAAAGTGATTGATGCAAGAGAAAGGCAGAAGAACAAAATGGAGGAAGAGTGGGAGATGCGGCTCCCAGTGATGGATGAATGAGTCATGGGAATAAAAGGAATGGCATAAAGAATACAGTCAATGTTACTGTAACAGTGTCATTACGTTGATGGGAGGTAGCTAGGCTTGTGATGAATATAGCATTAAGTACAGAGATATTGAATCACTATGTTGTGCACTTGACATTAACATTGTGTGGCAACTATTCTCAATTAAAAACATTTTTTTAAAAGAAGCATATACATACACACTGAACGTTTTGAGAAAACCGTTTTTAGAAAATTAAAAAGCACTGCTAAAAGAAATTAAAGACGACCTAAAGGAATATAAAGAGATAACATGTTCATAGTTTAAAAGACTTAATCTTGTTAAAATAGCAATAATCACTAATGCATTTAGGGTCATTTAATGTAATCCTGATCAGAATTCCCACTGTCTTTTTTTTGCTGAAATTGATAATCTAATACTAAAACTTATGTTGGATTTCAAGAGAGCCTGTGTAGCCAAAACAATCTTGAAAAAGCATAACGTTAGAGGATTTACATATCCAGATTTAACACACACTACAAAGTTATAGTGATAAAAAGGTGTGGTACTGGCATAAGGATAGACACATAGAGCAATAGAGTAAGGAGTCAAAATAAATTCACACACATATGTTCAATTGTCATCTTATGACTTTATTGTTTTAGTGCAGCTTTAGGTTTACAACAAAATTGAGAGGAAGGTACAGAGACTTCCCTGATATTCCCTGCCCTCACACTTGCATAGGCTCCCACATTATCAACATCACTCACCAGAATGGTATATTTTTACCAAGGGCAAGTCTACGTTGACACA
Source organism: Suricata suricatta (assembly GCF_006229205.1). NCBI lineage: Eukaryota > Metazoa > Chordata > Mammalia > Carnivora > Herpestidae > Suricata > Suricata suricatta. The sequence continues at coordinate 108,822,543 of NC_043705.1, read as the reverse complement.
TCGTAATCACCCCAAATCCATAGTTTTCCTTATGGTTACTATTGTGCTGTATACTTTATAAGTATGGACAAAAACCTAGTGAAATATATTTATTATTATAATATAGTAACAGAATATTTTCACTAGCCTACACATCCTCTGCCTTCTACCTATTTATGGCTCTCCCTGAAGACTACTGACCTTTTTACAGTCTTCATAGTTTAATCTTTGCATGAATGCCATATGGTTGGAATCATACAATATATGTCTTTTCAAACTGGGCTCTTTCACTTAGCAAAATGAATTTAAGTTTCCTCAAAGTCTTCATGGCTTGACAGTTCATTTCTTTTTATTTCTGAATAATATTCTGTTGTCTATATTACCATAGTTTTTTGTTGTTGTTGTTGCTTTGTTTTTTGTTTTTTGTTTTTTTACCCCATTCTCGCCTATTGAAGGTCATTTTGGTTGCTTCCAAGTTTGGGCAATTATGGATAAAGCTACTGCATTAATAAAGATTTTTATGTGGACATAAATTTTCAATTTCTTTGGGTAAATACCAAGGAACACAATCAATGGATCATAGAGTAAGAGTATGTTTAGTTTTGTAAGAAACACAAAACTGTCTTCCAAAGTGGCTGTAGCATTTCACAGTCCCATCAGCACTGCATGAGAGATTTTGTTGCTCCACATCTTCGTCAGCATTTGGTGGTGGTGGTGTTCTAGGTTTTTGTCCATTCTAACTGGTGTGTGGTAGAATCTCATTGTTTTTATTTTCAATTCCCTGATGACATACAATGTGAGTAATCTTTTCATATGTTTATTTGCCATCTATAAATCTTTGTTGGTAAGGTGTATGTTAAGATTTTTGGCCCAGTTTTTAATTGGGTTGCTTGTTTTCTTACTTTTGAGTTTGGGGAGTTGTTTTTGTATATCTTAAAAGATAGTCCTTTATCAGATGTGTATTTTGAAAATATTTCTCTCAGCTAGTGTAGTGTCTTCTTGATGTTGTCTTTCACAAGGGAAAAGTTTTTCATGCTAATAAAGTCCAGTTTCTCAGTTATTTCCTTCATAAGTCGAGCCTTTGGTGATATATCTAAACAGACATCACCATACTCAAGGTCATCTAGGTTTTCTCCTATGTTATCTTTTAAGAGTTTTATAGTTTTGCATTTTACATTTATGTCTGTGATCCAGACATAAATGTAATGAGTTAATTTTTGTGAAGTGTATGAGGTGTGTGTCTAGACTTATTTTTTTGCTTGTAGATGTCCAGCTGTTCCAGCACCATTTATTGCAAAGGGTCTCTTGGCTCCATTGCATTATCTTTCCTCCTTTGTCAAATATCAGTTGACTACATTTATGTGTGTGTGTGGAGGGTCTATTTCTGGGATCTTTATTGTGTTCCATTGGCCTATTTGTCTATGTTTTGGCCAATAGCACACTATCTTATTATTCAGCTTATTTCTGATAAGAGTTCCAAGAAAATTCAAAGACAAAAGATTAGTTTATCAACAAGTGGTGCTGTGACAACTGGATAGCCACATGCAAAAGTTTAACTGTGTACCCTAATTCTTTCCATATATAAAAATTAACTAAAAATGAATCAAAGTTCTAAATGCCAAGATTAATACTATGAAACTCTTAGAAGGAAGCTTAGTTGTAAATATTCATAAGCTGGGATTAGGTAGTAATTCTTATATATTCACACGAAAGCACAAGCAACAAAAGAAAAAATAGTTAAGTTGGAATTCATAAAATTAAAAAGAAATTGTCACATCAAAGGACACTATCAAGAAAATAAAAAAGACAACCCCAAATGCAATACATGCACATTTGCAAGTCATATGTCTGATAAGGGTCTAGGATCTAGACTATATAGAGAATAGTACCAACTTGAAAACAAAAAAGGCAAACAACCTAATTTAAACATGGGAAAAGGATTTGAATAGACAAAAAAGGTACACAAATGGTCGATCAATGTGAAAAGATGTTCAACATTGTTAATCATAATGGAAATGTAAATCAAACTACAATTAAATATTGCTTCAAACCTGCTATGATGAAACTAATTTTTTAATAAAATAAGCAATTGTGATTTGGGTGAGGACATGGAAACATTGGAACCTTCTTTCAATCCTGGTAGGAATGTGAAAGTGTGTACCCTCTCTGGCAAACAGTTTGGCATTTCCTCAAAAATGTTAAAGATAGTTATCACATGATATTCCAAGTATATGTCCATAGGAAACAAAAATTTATGGTCACACAAAAACTTACACAAGAATGTTCAGAACTGTATTATTCATAAAAGCCAATTAGTAGATACAGTCCAAATATCTATAAACTGATGAATGCATAAACAAAATGTAGGATATCTATCAGATGGAATATTATTCAGTCATAAAAAGGAAAGAAGTGATGATATATGCTACAGTGTGGTTAAACTTTGAAAACACTGTGCTAAGTGCAGGAAGTCATTCCCCAAGAACCACACACAATAAATAAGTTAAAAAATGAGTAGATTTACATTCATATAAAAAATCATACACAACTGTAAGATTCTGTGTTTGTGAAATGTCCAAGTAGGCAAATTCATAGGGACAGGAAATAGATTAATGGTTGTTAGGAATTGATAGTTGGGGAACTTGGCATTATGTGACAATTATGTGATTGCTTTATGTTTGCTTTTTGGAAGGAGGTAGATGATGGAAATGCATTGTAATTAGTGATAATGATTGCACAACATTGTGAATGAATAGATACTAAATAATATGTAATCTTGTGTTTCAAAATGGCAAATTTTAAGTTTTGTGAATTTTACCTATAAATAAGAAAACACTGTATTTTCTTTATTATATGCCAAATTTTAAATATTGTTAAATTTCCTGTGTCTCACTTTTATTATGGCTAAAATACAGAGCTGATGTCAATAAGATTCCCTTAAGAACTAAGTTACATAACATGGGGGAATGTGGGAAGCTAACTCACAAAGCTTGTGTGGAAAATAGTTGTGCAGGGAGGTGGAATTCCCATCAGTGATGGACACTAACTTCCACCAAGTAATCCTAAGTTCCTAGAAGACAGTAGTAGTATCTGCTTTGCTTATACTTACTTTTACCAAGATAGCAGTGTTTTTAAAAAAATAATATGTTAAATAAAAGGAAAAACAATACATGTGTACATTTACTGGCATTCACTGAATGATGTTTTTATCTGTATCCTCTATTATGAAAAAGGCTATGAAAGTGGCTGAATGGACTTTTATAATGTAGCTCTAATGTCTACACTCTACTAGACATTTTCATTAAGAATTAGTACTAAAAATGTATGTGGTGCTTGGGTGGCTCAGTAGGTGAAGCATCTGACCCTTGATCTCAGCTCAGGTCTTGATCTTAGGGTGATGAATTTCAAGCCCTATCTTGGGTTCCATGCTGGACATGTAGCCTACTTTTTTAAAAACCCAGAGAATTAGTACTAAAGATGTAAATGAATAGGTAACTCCCACATGGATCACTCTTCTCGGGTTGAGTGACAGAGACAGAGAAATGTTGAGTGACAATGAAAGCAGGCCTGATAGAGCAGTAGATTGATAGTTATCTTCTAGTAATCAATCTACATTTCTGCCATTAAAATCAAACTTTAAATGAACATATAGCTACCCAAATAAAACCTGCTTCTTGTTGGCTGAGGGATGAACAAAATGGACATGCATCAGACTTGGACAACAAATTAATAGACTCCACTGATGAAGACAGAGCTCCTGTCACCCCAGGATCACCAACCTATCTCTTGACTGATTTATAAGGGAGAAAGAATATAATATAATTTTTCTCTCAAACCTCAGAAATGTTATGATACCTTTGAAGAGGATCTCCAAGTCATGCAATGATAGACATACCTATGTCTTATAATTTAAGTCCATATTGCCTAACATTTATAATCATAAGATTAACCAGGAGTTCATATTAAAATTCAAGTTCCCAGAGCCCTCTCCTAGAGGTGTGGATTATTTAGGATATAGAGGAGCCCAAGTATCTATATTTTTAATAAATGCACAAATAATGTATTATTTGTTCATCTATGAAAATATTTCTTAATTATAATTACCAAAAGCATTCATATCTTTTCACCCAGTAACCAAAGTAGGAAAAGGTATTTTAATAAAGATAATATCATTGAACATTGTATTGATTGAAACATTTATTATTTTAAATTACATTAAGTTTTATGTTAAGAAACACAAAATTAAGGTAGCTTTTCAAGTGACACTGAATAATTGAACATAGAGAAGAAAAACTTTTCAATCATAGGCCAGTAGAAAAATTTTTCGACATCCTGTATCCCATCTTGTATACCATAGGAGTCTTTGTCTGATTATCTAGGAAATTCAAATGCTGACTGAGGAAATTTAATTGATTGTAGAATCTACCACAAAATTGGTTCATAATAAAAGGCATTGGAATGCGTAGCTCAGGCAGCGCATTTACCGTAATGACTAAAAGTAAACGCTCCACTAGCTGCACTGTAAAGAAAGAAAAATAGAAAGAAAACAAAATTATTAAAAGAATATTTAAAATTACCTAAGTATTTCAATAAGTGCTTCTCAATAAGGAGAATTTGAAAATGGGACTATGTGGGAAGCAGGTTGGCTTCTGGGCTCCCCAACCCTGCCCATGTTCCCCCACCCCCACCCCCAGGCTTCTTAGCTCTTCCTACACGCTCAGTCCTGACTCAGTCTTGGAACCCTCACAGAGCTAAGAGAGGAGAGGATTCGAGATTTTCAGATTAAATGAGAGGAAGTATCTGTGATAGAAAATGACAAGGCAGAAAAGTTGACCACACTTTACTCCTTTTGAGTGAAGGATACACGAGGGGAGTTTAGATGGAAGGTTCCAGAATGCTGTGCTTCTAAGGAGGTTTTGGAGTATTTCATGGAGGTCAAGAGACAGAGCAGAGCATCAAAAGAGTCCTTCTTAGCATGAGTGGGCTAATCCATTGTGATGGATTTCAGAGTTCTGTCACTATAGGATATAGTAGGATTTCTTGCTCAATTATGCTCAAGTTAGTTTGCAGCTACATCATGGAGATTACTATTTATCATCTGGATATATATCAGTCATTAGACTGCCATTAGTAAATAATAATCATTAAATTAATTTCAACCTATTGATTTATATATTTGAAGAATATCCAGCAGAGTGATATTTCAGAGGTCAAATACAAAAGTACGTTCAGAAATGAGAATTTCAGGGAAAGGCACACATGTCTATCTGAGCCATATACTCTGGCTAAGCTGTCAAAAACATGGGGTTTCCCATAATTTTACAATGATTTCTTTATTATTCTGGAAGAGCCATATTTAGTCTGGTGTTCTTACAATAGTTCACTGCAGAAAACGCATATATTGGGATAAGTACGGCCATTGGTTCCACAGATTGGATCCATTTCACCTTTGCAATCATTTACTTGAGATATATACTTAATACAATTCGGTTGCTGAACAAAGAGACAACATAAAAATGTATCAGAAACTTTTAAAATAAAATGTTCTTTATTCTTAATGCAAAATGACATGCATCAAAATGGAATAAATAGTCTATACTGAGGTTTAAAAATAAACATCAAGGTATCCACATCCAGGTACACATAAAATATTATTTGTGTATTTTACAGACCCAACATTATTTTTTTAAAAAAACATGTAAATGGCTGGATGTATTTTTATAATTTAGCCACTCCTACTCCACTTCTCCTCTACTTGGGTTAGATTTTCCCCAGCTGATCCTCGATCAATGAAGGTCTTAAAGGTATAGACCCTCCTATTCCACGCAGTTAAAAATCCACATATAACTTTTGACTGCCCCAAAACTTAAATACCAATTTCCTACTATTGACCAGAAGCCTTGTGATAACATAAACAGTCAGCTAACACATATTTTGTATGTTATATATACTGTACATGGTATTCTTATAATAAATTAAGCTAGAGAAAAGAAATTTTAAGAAAATTGTAAGGAAAATTGCACTATCTTGTAAAAAATTGTATATATAAATGGACCCTTGAAGTTTAAACTTATGTGTTTAAAAGCCAACCATATTTCATATTGCAAGAAATCATAAAGCAATTTTTTATAATACCCTTGTCTTTTTCAATAGTTTTACTATTAAATAAGCTAATAATTTCAGATTAGCACCACACTTGTATGAATTCATACAGATGAGTGTTTGCATATGTATATAACCATATAGATATGTATGTAATGTGCATAAGGATGGTAATATGGTAATATTGATTATTTACATAAATAAATAATAATGTTTGTATTCTACATGACCTGCTTTTTAAATGTCTTTGTGGCTTTTATCTGTTGACACTTTTAGAACTGCAGCTCATTTTCCTCACCTCTATGTAAGAATTCATTCTGTGAATGTATGATAATTATTATTTTACCCACTATTATGTGAAAAATTGGGTTGTTGTTTTTTTAATCTTATTGTTTTGCTAGACCAAACAATTCTACTTTAAACACCCCTTAACCCATAGCAGACACTTGTCTATAACAAGGCTTATGGTTAGTAATGGAATTTTTTAGTAATGGAATATTTTTACCTTGTTTTTGATGCCAAATGATTTTATATGGCTGGTGAGATTCTGTTCCTTGAACTTAGTGTAATAAATAACACAGTTTGTTTATTTGTTATTTTTGAAAAATATCCTATTGTACACAGCATAACTTGCTGTTAAAATTTACAATATAAAATTTAAAGGTTTACCTTTTCAATTCCCAAAGTAATGAGTATTAACTTACGAATGAATTAGGTTCTGGAGGTTCAAAACCGGCTTCTGCAACCAGCCCACAAACACACAAATTAAAAATAAGAAGAGGAAGAGAGGAAAACCATTAGAGTCTTTGGTGAGAAGTACCCACATATTTTAGTAGCAAAATATTATGCAAATTGCCTAATCAGGACCCTGCAAATAATGAAATGAGCCCTTTAGAGAAGTATCAAAACAGTAAATTCACAAAATAAATTCAAATATAGAAACATAATCCTAAATTAAGCACACTCTGTGAAAATAATCTTATGTATTATTTAATAATCACCCAAACCCACCTGTGAAGATACTATAGTTGTGGGGGTTTTTTCCCGTTTTTATAAATGAGACATCCTCGTTAGAGAAGACAATGGCTTGCTTGTTGCCATTTATATGCCTTGTATAAAATCACTTAACTTGAAAGTTAATCATTATTTAATTAATTAGTACTCTGGTCTAATATCAGAGATCTACCCAATACCTCATGGATACTTTGTTCCAAAGTTTATGGGCCATATTGGGCTTTAAGGAACATAAGTTGTCAGCAGAGGAATCAATGAGTTCTCTCCTTCCACAAAGTCTTGATTCAGAGCTGGCAAACAACGAATTAGATTTTCAAGGAATGTCAGACCTAGAAGACATCATTACTTTCCACACTCTGCTTTTAGCAACTATGGAATCTGGCCTCCAAAAAGGAAAAAAAAAATAGGTAAATATTTTTATTTGTAGATAAACAAAAAGCTAAGTTCTACCACTCATTCTAACCTACCTCTTTGTCTCCACCTCTCTAAGGTGGGAAATGAGATAAAGCAGCCCACTGATGCAATTTTAGAAGCTATTTATAACATAATCTGTTTCATTTTGTCAATTTAAGATTTATAAACCCTAGGGGCACTTGGGTGGCTCAGTCATTTGAGCTTCCGACTCTTGATATCAGCTCAGGTAATGATCTCATCAATAGTGTGATCAAGCTCAGCATTGGGGTCTGTGGTGACAGTGTGGAACCTGCTTTGGATTTTCTCTTTCTCTTAATAAATAAATAAACATTTTTTTTAATTTAAAGGTTTATAAACCCTATAAATCAAACTCCTCCATTTCCAGACAATAGCAGTTGTTTGCTGCACTTCTAAGATTTGTGAAATGCTTCATCCAGGACTAAAAACATGTACTCACCAGAATAATGAGGAAATGCCAAGACAGTGATAAAAATAGCTTTGATCCATATCAACAAGAAAGACATTTTACCAAGTCTGTGGAAGAAACCCATAGAGACGTTTATAACACATGGCCTGGGGATAAACTGCCCATTTCCAAATGAAGCTTTCTTATGGGTGAAGGGACTTTTCCACTTTCCTCAATTCCTACTTAGAGTGGACTTTTCCCTTTTTCCTTCCACCCAACTCACAGTATCAACAAGACATACAAAGTAGCAGAAGACGTTGTAGGGACTTGAGAGGAACACCAGGCAAATCCTCTGTGCACATTTAAGTAGGAGCTGTTTACTCTCCCAACCCTTGGCTCAGCCAACAAGGAGCCAAGCTGCATTTAAGGAAATATGCCCTTTGGAATCTTAGTTCTTCACTAGAAAATAGGAAAACCATTATTTCAGGAAGGACTGACCTACAACAGTCCTCCCATCAATGCTACACACCACAACTATCTTCACAGAGTCCCCACCTGACCCACCTGACACAGAGAAGACAGCGGAGAATGGGGTCTGTGCAGGCAACAGGGACTCTGCCTTTCCTTCTCAACTACCTTCACTGGGCTGAGAAAGCTCCTTTATTAATCTGATGGTAAGGAGCTTAATACGGATGAGTTGGCTCATGGCAGATAAGATCAGTTGGCTCATGGCAGATAAGATGCTGAGGTGCTCTGTGTTCTGCCTAGAGGCTGTAAAATGGATGTGAAAAATGCCCCACTTGTGAATTCTTAAGAAGTCTTCTCTAAGCAGGGGGTTGGGGACAATTTGAGCAGATGTATCCCAAAGTATGGGGAGGATAGTAATAGTGCTTTGAAAACCCAAGATAGAAAAGAGATGGGAAAGTTTTCCAACCTATTGAGTTGGGAAGAAAAGGAGAATCAAAGCAAGAAGAGAAGAAAGAGTTTGGGGAGCTATAATTGGACATATAACCTAGACTCTTAGTATTTTGGAATACCAGAAGCACATTGGACTTAATTGGATATTTGATTTGTAGTAACGTTTTTATTTTGAGATCAATCGAGATTCTTTCCTAAAGCCTCAGGTACTAATGCAGGGAGTTCTCATGTTCCTTTTAACCAATTTCCCCTAACGGCAACATCTTGTAAAACTAAAGTACAAATTCACAACCTGAAATGTTCAAAAAGCTCCTGCATGAGCATCAGAAGAGCCTGCCTTAGGGACCTGGGCTAGAGGACACCATGTGCCCTGAATCATATGATGATGAGTAATTTGATCTTTACCTCAGAGTGAAGTGGATGACCCTGAGGGGTTTGATGCAGGAAGAAATTTAGTCAGAGCTATTTGATGAATCTGCTTTGCAGTGTGACTCAGTGGCAAGAGTTTTGGCAGATGGAAGTCTTGAGTTCAAATCCCATTTACCACTGAGTAACCTTCACATACTATTCAGACCTTCTAATCCGAAACTTCCTAATTTTAAATGTAAGAATAATTTTTGTCTCATAGGTTTGTCATAAATATTAAGGATAAAGTATTAAAACAGTCTGCACATAGATTGTGCATCAGATTTAGCATTTATCACCCTAATCTAACCGGTCTTTTTTTTTAATCAGTGGAGAAAGCCAAGATTTAGAGAAGAATCTTGGAGTCTAGCATTGTCCATGCTGACTTAAGGGGAGGGTACAAATTCTGATAAGTACAAGAACTTTTTCCTTTATTATAATAAAATGACTTATGTTTACATTATTTCTTTGAAAGGTTCACATTAGTGCTTTGAAATATTTATATAGACACCATCAAAGATATTTGTGCAAGCAAATCCTTTTGGCACATTTGTGGAGAAATTAAACTGAAGTTGAGTTATTGTGAAGCCTTATGTCTCACCTACTGGACTTTTTCTCTTGTAAGTATTGATCAGCAGAGATTAAGAGCAGGAGACACTGCCTATGGTGCACAATAGGCCACAAGTTTTTTAAATTAACCATGAAAGAGAGTGTTAAATATATGGGTTATTTAGTGTGTATCTATCTTTCTTGAAAATGTTTAATATCCATAAATATTTGAATACAACAAATACAATATACAACTATACTAAACATTCAATATATTTGATATACAACTACACTAAAATCACACACAAATATATACATATTTTGTATATGCATATAAGAACACATATATGTAAGAACATGTATATAATAACACATGTATTATATATGTAATAATAGGCATTCATGTTATAGATGCATATATACTTACATACATATACATATAAAATAGTATGTGTATATATACCATGTACCATATATACATATGTATGACATATGCAACATATACATGTTATATAAATATATATACATAGATATACACATATATCTGCATAAATTATCTAGGTAAGCCCTTATGTTATCACAAGTATCTTTATGAAAGAGACAGAAGATTTTTTTTTAATGTTCTTTTTTTATTTTTGAGAGAGAGACATCATGAGCAAGGGAGGGCAGAGAGAGAGGGAGAGACAAAATCCAAAGCAGGCTCCAGGCTCTGAGCTGTCACCAAACAGCCTGATGTGGGGCTTGAACTCACGGACTACAAGATCAGGACCTGAGCCAAACTCAGAAGCTTAACTGACTGAGCCACTCAGGCACCCCAAAACTCACCAAATTTGAATAAAGACATCATCCAAAGAATTTGAACACAAAGTTTGCTTTAAATATTTCTTTGGGAGAGAAGATGCCACACGAGACAGGAGAGGACTTGATGCAGACACACAAAATAAGGCCTTATGCAGAAAAAGCTGAGAGACATTTGAAGATATTGGCCTTAAAGATGATAGATAATATATAGTTATAGATAGATAATAGAAGGATTGATAAAAACAGAAAGAGAAGAATAAATAAAGATATATCTCTGTAACTAACTTTTTCCACTGAGCAGTTCATGGTATTTCTTCATGTAAGTATATACAAATATACACAATTCCTTTTAAGATATTCTTGTTGAGTACTTTTGCTAACAATGTTGTATTGAACATGATCGTATAGGTCATTATATGCTCATTCAAATTATTCTAGACTTTTAGAAGTTGCATTTTGAGTCAAATGACACGTAGCTTAAAATGTATAGATAAGAAAAAATTGCTCTCCAACATACTTGGAGTCTTGTATTATAGAAAATACAGATTACAAACATGACTGTTTCTCCACACCTCATTAAATGAATGTCTTCTGAAATATTCATGTCTGCATACACATTTAAATATATAAACACATACAAAATATATATATTAGAATGATTTTGTTCAGTTTTAGAATTTCTTCATTTGGGAATCAAATTAAAATTATAAGTCTCTGAAACCACAATTTCTATCTTTTTACTTTTGAGAATTTTTGCCTGAAAACATGGTTTATCTTGTTGTGTGAGTCCTAATTATGTGAGGACATTATTCTTTGCTGATTAATATAATTCATTGTGACTTTCTTCTCTGCAAAATGAGAACATTTGAAACTCTTTTGTGGAATCTCTTGTTATACATGGGATGTGCCAGTGAATAACTTATTTGAAGTGGTGATGTGTGCACTTTGGACATGCTGCCTGTTGTACTCATTTAGATGCTCTGAATATGAACTCTAGCTGGAAAATACTAACTATATGTTTATTTATGTCTCCTCTCCAATATTCGACAATTTATAGTGCTTAGGAGGTCTTGTTAGATACAGGAGGCAAAATACACAATATATAGAGACCAATATAGGCAGAAGAATTGACCATGGGATTCTGTAGAATATCTTTTCAATATCCAGGAAGCAAAAGAAACTATAAACCTTACAATCAGAAGCAAGTTTGGTATTCATATCTTGTACTAGGGTACGGTTGAAAAACCGTGCTCAGCCAGTGAACTTCATCCTTGAAGAATTCAGAGGTAGATGTGCTTAGAGCACCTCTCATGGGAAGGCATATGTTGTTATCCAAATTAATAAAGTTGAAAATACTACTTTCTTCTGAAAAATCAGATTCATTGATGCTCTCTGTGGGATATGTTGCTCTGCTTTCCAACTGTGTGTAAGTCTGAGTTTGTCTTCAAAGCAAACTGCCTTCTCAAATAACAGGTGGTAGAATAATGAATTTTACTATATATAATTTAATTTAAAAACTAAATTAGTTGGGGTGCCTGGGTGGCTCAGTCGGTTGAGCATCAGGTCATGAGCTTGCCTTTCATGAGTTTGAGCCCCACGTCAGCCTCTGTGCTGTTAGCTCAGAGCCTGGAGCCTGCTTCGGTTTCTGTGTCTCCTTCCCTCTCTGCCCCTCTCTGCTCTGTCTCTCGCTCTCTCTTAAAAATAAATAAAAAACTTTTAAAAATAAATAATAAATAAATAAAATTTAAAAACTAAATTAGAAATTTCCATTGCAAAAAACAGTTGATGCATTTGTTGGAAGGAACCAACTCTTTGATCTTACCTGAAAACCAACATTTAAAAGTTTGTAGCTATTTAATAAAGACTATCTAATTTAAAATAGCTTTCTCATGGTGTCACTTAAAAAAATTGGATTGTATAGGAAATAAATTAGATTTGACCTCAAAAAGCCCATATGTTAAATCACATTTCTTTCCCTTCATAGCTAGAAATATAAATTTAAGTGACAAATATAGGGAACTACCTCAAACACTTGTGAAACGTGAAACCCACCAACCCCAGCCACTACACAGCAGCTGGCAGAGAAGGCAGTCTCCCCTTCATGTGCCTCTCCCCGACCTGGAACTTTCGCCTCCACAGCAGAGCTGGAGGGATTCTCACATAGGCACAGTGCTCCCTGCAAAGCCAGTGATACTAAAGAATCTTCCTCCATTCTGGGAAGTTAGTCTGCAAGCGAACGCAGTGGGTGCTGGTGGCAGGGCCCATTTGGTTACTCCTTTGTAAGCCCCCAGGGTAGGGGAGCCTGACTGTCATTTTTCTTTAGAATATGTGGCACTGGTGACTTTTTGTCCTCAGTTTCGCCTTGGTTGTCAACAAGAAAACTCCTTAGTGTCCTATTATATTACACAGCCTTACAAAGCAATAGGATCGCAGGAGAGGTACCCCACAGCATCCTGCAATGCATGTGCTGCAGCCAATTAATTCAGCATCAGCATCTGGTGAGGGATGGGGAGGGAAGGACAATGCATTAAGAAATCCAGGCTGCTAGCAGAGTGTCCTTGACATAGCTGACAAGTTCCCCAGACTGGATGATCCTTGAGGACAAGATCATATAGTTCATTTTACGCTGGCACAAGGTGCTCAAAGTGTGTGTGTGTGTGTGTGTGTGTGTGTGTGTGTGTGTGTGTGTGTGTTCAGCTTTTTGGAGATATAATTGATATACATGTCATTGCTAACTTTAAGTTGTGCAATGTTTGATTTGATACACTTTTATATTGCAAAATGATTACCACCATAGCATTAGCTAACACCTTCATCACATCATGTAATTTCTTTTCTTTCTTTCTTTCTTTCTTTCTTTCTTTCTTTCTTTTTCTTTCTTTCTTTCTTTCTCTTTCTTTCTTTCTTTCTTTCTTTCTTTCTTTTTCTTTCTTTCTTTCTTTCTTTCTTTCTTTCTTTCTTTCTTTCTTTCTTTCTCTCTTTCTCTCTTTCTCTCTTTCTCTCTTTCTCTCTTTCTCTTCCTTCCTTCCTTTCTTTGTGAGAACATTTAAGATCTACAGTCTTAGCAACTTTCAAGTGTATAATAAGTATCATTATTATATCACCACACTGTACATTAAATCTCTGGAACTTGTTCATCTTATAACTGAAAGGTTGTGCCCTTTGACTAACATCTCTCCATTTTCCCCATTCCCAAGTCCCTGATAACTGCTGTTCTACTCTCTATTTCTATGAGTATGGGTATTTTTTAGATTTTTAGATTCCACATATAAGTGATATAAAGTATTTGCATCTAAATCGTCACAAAGGACAGGATTTCCTCCTTTCCCATGGATGAATTATGTTCCATTGCATATATATATATACACACATCTCTATTAATTCCTCCATTGACAGATACTTAAGTTGTTTTTGTATCTTGGCTATCATGAATAATTATACAGAATGGGAGAAAATATTTAAACATCATATAGCTGATAAGGTGTTAATTTCTAAAATATATAAAGAACTCATGCAACTCCATAGCAACAAACTAAAACAAAAATAAAATCAGCCAAGCTTAAAAATGGACAAAGGTACTAAACAGATATTTTTTCAGAGAAAAATGTCCAACAGATACATAGAAAGATGCTCCACATCAGTAATCATCAGGGTAATGCTAATCAAAATCACAGTGAAGTACTGCCTTATACCTGTTAGAATGGTTATCTTCAAAAACACAAGAGGTAGTAAGTGTTGGCGATGCTGTGGAGTAAAATGGAACTCTTGAGTGCTGTTGGTGGGTATGCAAATTAGTCCAGCCATCATGGAAAGTAGTATGGGGATTCTTCAAGAAATTAAAAACAGAATTACCATATAATTGGGAGATCCCATTTCTGGGTATATAATCTTAATACATTAAGTGCACAACACCATATTGTTACCATAGCCATTAAGTTTCACGATAGGTACCTAGACCTTTTTCATCTTGTGTAACTAACTATAAGTTTATACCCACTGAGCAACAGTTTCCTTTTTCTCCCTCCCTCAGTCCCCTGGAAACCACCGTTTTTTCCCCTGCTACTATAAGTTTGACTACTTGAGATAACTCATACAGGACAAATCATGCCAGTGTTTTGTTCTTCTTGGCATAACATTTGCCAGGGCCAATCACTTTATAGCAAATTATAGCATTTCCTTTCATTTTAAGGTTGAGTAAAATTCCATCGTATGTGCATACCATGTTTTTTTCATCCTTTTGTCTGTTGGTGGACATTTGGCTTATTTCTATATTTTGATTATTATGAATAATCCTGAAATGAATACTGGAGTGCAGATATCTCTTTAAGACTCTTATTTCAAGCTGTGGGATATTTACTTTGGAGTAGAACTGCTAGATCATATGGTAGTTCTATCTTCAATGTTTTTGAGAAAACTTCATTTTGTTTTCCAGAGTAGCTGCACCCTTTTACATTCTCATCAACTCTCTTTTTTTTTTAATTTTTTTAATGTTTTATTTATTTTTGATACAGAGAGAGACAAAGCATGAGAGGGGGAGGGGCAGAGAGAGAAGGAGACACAGAACAGGAAGCAGGCTCCAGGCTCTGAGCTAGCGGTCAGCACAGAGCCCGACGCGGGCTCGAACCCACAAACGTGAGATCTGACCTGAGCCGAAGCCGGAGGCTTAACCGACTGAGCCACCCAGGCGCCCCTCATCAACTCTCTTAGTCCATTCAAATTGCTATAACAAAATGCCACAAACTGGATAGCTTATAACAACAAAAAATTAACAGTTCTGGAGGCTGGGAAGCCTGACGTTAAGACGCCAGTGTGGTTGCATTCTGGCGAATGTTCTTTTCCTGTTTCAAAGCTGGAAACTTCTCACTGTGACCTCACCTGAGGAAGGGGGTCTAGGGTTTTGTCTGAAGGCTCCCTTTTAAGGTATTAATTCCATTCATGAAGGTTCCCTCTTCATTACTTAAGCCCCTACAAAGGCCTCACTCTGAATGTCATCACCTTTGGGAGTTAGGATTTTAATGTGTGATTTTGGGGAAAACACATTCAGACCATAGCACTAACAGTGTACAAGGGTTCTAATTGACTCAACATCTTTGTCAACACCTGTTACCTCAACATTGCTCATTTTTAAATCTTGTTATTTGTTCTTTGCTGTTGTGTTGAAGGAATTCCATTTCTATTTTGAAATCTAGCATCTTACCAGATACATGGTCGAAATATTTTCTCCCATCTATAGGTTGTATTTTCACTCTACTGATAGTTTCCTTTGTTGTACAGAAGCTTCTTAGTTGAGGAAGCCTCATTCATCTACTTTTGCTTTTATTGTCTGTACTTTTGGTATCCTGCCTATGAAATCATGACCAAGACGAATGTCATGAAGCTTTTTTCCCTTATGTTTTCCTCCAGGACTTATAGAGTTTAAGTCTTACATTTTCAATTTTTAATCCATTTGAGTTGATCATTTTGTGAATGATGTAAGATAGCATAAAAACATAATACTTAGGCGAAAAGTTAACTAAGGAGGTAAAAGACTTATACACTGAAAAATACAATGTGTAGATAAAAGAAACTAAAAAAGGCAATTAGATGGAAAGACATTCCATGTTCATGGATTAAAAGAATTAATATTGTTTAAACATCCATAAAACTCAAAGTGATCTACAGATACAAGACAATCTCTATTCAAATCCCAATGAAATTTCTTACAGATACAGAAAAAGCAATCCTAAATTTAAATGGAACTACAGGGGCGCCTGGGTGGCTCAGTCGGTTAAGCCTCCAACTTCAGCTCAGGTCAGATCTCACGTTCGTGGGTTCGAGCCCCGTGTCGGGCTCTGTGCTGACGGCTAGCTCAGAGCCTGGAGCCTGCTTCCAGTTCTGTGTCTCCTTCTCTCTCTGACCCTCCCTTGTTCATGCTCTGTCTCTCTCTGTAATAAAATAAATAAAACATTTAAAAATTTTTTTAAAAAAATAAAATAAAATAAATGGAACTACAAAAGACTCAGAATAGCCAAAGTGATCTTAAGAAAGAAAAACAAGGCCAGAGACATCACACTTCATGATTTCAAGATATAATACAAAGTTAACAATAATTAAAATGGTAAGGCACTGGCATAGACAGACATATAGATCAGTGGAACAGAATACAAAGCCTAGAGATAGACCCACACATACTCTGTGGAAAATGTGACATTCGTAGCAAAGTGGATGGACCTTGAGGGTGTCATCCTAAGTGAAATAAGTCAGGCCAGGAAGGACAGATACCATATGTTCGCACTCATAAGTCTAACAGGAGAAGCCTAATGGAGGACCAGGGGGAGAGGAAGGGGGAAATGGAGTTGGGGAGAGAGAGGAACGCAAATCATGAGAGACTATGAATACTGAAAAAGAACTGAGGGCTGAAGGGGGAGGGGGAGTGAGGGGAAGGGGTGTGATGGTCATGGAGGAGGGCACTTGTGGGGGAGAGCACTGGGTGTTATATGGAAACCAATTTGACAATAAACTATTTTTTCAAAAAGAATAATCTCTTCAACAAATGTTGCAGGGAAAGTTGATATCTACATACAAAAGGGTAAAATTGGACCACAAAATCCAATTTTAAGTCTTACTCTATAGCTATGATAATCAAGACAGTTTGATATTAATGGAGTTGGATATATAGGTTAGTAGTACAGGATAGAAAACCCAGAAAAACTGATACAAAACAATTCAATGCAGATGGATAAAATTTTCAGTAAAGGGTGCTGAAACAATTAAATATGAATAGTCAATTGACAAATCCTTAGCTTATTAAAAGATTAACATAAAATGAAGCATATATTTAAATGTAAAAGAAAAACTATAAAACTTTTAGAAGAGAACACAGGAAAACTCTTATTAGTATAGTATTCTTATACAAAGCACTACACAGAAACATAATTAAGAAAATTTTTAAAGTCATTTAAGTAATTGTGGAAGTGTGTTTCTTTGGCTTTTAGAGAAAATTTTACAGTTATTTTCTGTATGTGCTGTGCCTAGATCATCAGAAAATTGATTTTCTTAATTAGTTTGTGGTGATTTTTTTCATTACTTTGAAAGAATAAATATTCACTATTATGCTTTTACTTGAATGCTAGGCAAAAATCACATTTTCTGCAGTAAGTGTGGCTATTGGTTGCACAGATTGGGAAATGTTATTTTGTGCAATTCTTAAAAAATATTTTTTCAGTATTTATTCATTTTTGAGAGAAAGAAAGACAGATAGACAAAGAGACAGAGTGTGAGTGGTGAAGAGCAGAGAGAGAGGGAGACACAGAATCTCAAACAGGTGCTGTCAGCACAGAGCCCCATGTGGGGGTCAAATACCCAAAGAGGGAGATCATGACCTGAGCCAAAATCAAGCATCAGATGCTCAACTGACTGAGCCATCCAGGTGCCCCATTAGATTTTATTTCTTAACATTGGTGTAATAATAATAGATACATCATTTGACTTTTTGAAGAATTGTTTGGGGTTTTTTGTACATTTTCCTTGGTGAGTTTTGCTGTATTTTAAAAATTAAAAATGATTAAAAATTTGCATGCTTCAACATCCAAAAGAACCTGTAGTAACTTACCACATGTCTGAAATGTGATGGGTTTTCAAAAGTAATTTTGGAAACCAAAGAACGGTTTAAAAGATAAAAAGGCCACACGTGTTATTAGTAGCAGAACTGTAACTAATGAGGTCAGAATTTTTGTGGCAGTAACAAAAATACAAATTTTCAAATGTATCCAAATCTTAGAAAAAATTAGCCTCCAAACTAATGTAGATCTATGAAAAATAGTGTCACATATTATTTTTATAACTCTTATGCCATATTTGAAGATACCATTTTTAAAAGTTTGTATTTAAATTCCAGTTAGTTAACATACAGTGTTATATTAGTTTCAGGTATACAATATAGTGACTCAACACTTCCATATGCCAGCCAGTGCTCATCACAAAGTGCACTCCTTAGTCCCTGTCAACTATTTAACTCTTCCCCTCACCCACCTCCCCGCTGTGGTAAATATCAGATTGTTTTCTAGAATTAAGGGTCTGAAGAAATTGATTCTGAAAAGCTTTATAGAAGGGACATTTCATTGTGACATAAGACAAAGCATTGTGTGAAGTCACTTAAATGTGACTAAATTCTGCTCTAATATCAGGGTTCTATTTAATACCTAATAGCTACTTTTTTCCAAACTTTATGGGGCCACCTTGAATTTTAAGGAAGGTAACTGGTCAACTGGGGTATGAATGAGTTCTTTCCCTATATAAGGCTTTGATTTCAGGAACTTGAAACTGATACATAAAAAAATCAGATTTCCAAGGAATGCTAAATTTAGAAGAGATAACCCCTTCTCTATATATTTCACTGAAATGCAGTGGAATCTGGGCCCCAAATGGGAAAAGAATTTGGTTAAAGTTCTTGAGTTATAGATGAACAAAGAACTAAGGTCTACTGCCCTAACCCACCACTCAGAGTTTCGACTTCTCTAATGTGGGAAATGAGAAAGAGTAGTTCAATGATGAGATATTTGAAAGGAATTTATAACATGCCCTGTGTCATTTTACCAAGTAAGAACTAAAAGGCCAATAAAACAACCAGTCCATTCTTAAGTTATAGTAGAAAGCTTCCTGCTTTTCTAGGATATGCAAAGTGTTTTACCCAAGACGGGAAAATGTATGCACCAAAATAAAAGAGTAAAGGCCATGCTGAAATGAAAATAGCTTTGATCCATAATGAGAACAAAATCATTTGATTCAGTCTGTGAAAGAAAGCCTTCAAGATGTTTTCAACAATGGTGCAGGGACACATTGCCCATCTCCAATGGATAGGCAAACAGAATTCAGGGCATATTTTAGAAATGTCTTCCTTATAAAGGAACTACTCCAACTCCCTATATTCCTCATTAAGGTGAATTGTTAGCTCTGCCCTTCTTCCAACCCTACAGTTCAACAACAAACTATGTGAACCAAAGGCTGTCGCAGAGATGTGAGAGAAAAGTCCATGGATGGAAAAGACTTTGTGAACATAAGAGGAGAAACTGATTACTTTCCCAAATCTTTAAGTCAACCAACACACAAGGAACCTGGCCACATTTTGAGTAAACATGAACATTTCAATCTCAGTATTTTCTTCAGAAAAATATAAGTAGTTATTTCTGGAAAGATCAATCTGGAGTAAGACTCATAGCAATGTCATACACTAGGGCTACCTCCCTAGGCTCACCACTGGACACACTTCACACAAAGAGATAATAAGGAATGAAGCAACATCAACTGTTATGGTCACCTCCCCCCCCCCAACCATCCATCTCCATTCAACTAAGTCACTTTTATTGCTATAAAAATGAGGAACTTTTTGGAGTCATACAGATAGCTCAGGGCAGATAAGAGACAGGGACATTCTGTGTCCTTCCTGGGGTCTGTAAAGTACATCTGTAAAGTACATCAGGAGAGATTCCTCATGAATATTTCTCAATAGATGTTCCCTCAGCAAGAGGTTTGGTACAACTTGATCTAGTGTACCCAGAAGTATGAGGAAGAAGGAAAGAAATGTATGCAGTTATAGATTTTAAGATAGAGAAGATAATGTGAAAATGTTCCAAGTAAGTGAGTTGAAAAACAACAGGAGAACCAAGTAGGAAAAAGAAAAAAGAGTTTGTAAATGTTAATTCAACAAGGGTCTAAATGCTTGGAACTTAAAAAAAAAGCTAGATGAATATTAGAATCACCTGGAGAAATTGGAAAGCTTGAAGATGCACCATTGTTCTACTATCAAGATTATGAACAACTAGTAACAGATGAGTCCTAGGCATTGCTATGTTTGAAAAGCTCCTGGATGTGACTCAGGCACAACGGGTGTAGAATACTCTAGAATTAGAAAGCACAACATATAGATCGCTAGAATAAGAGGAAAATAAATCTGGAGATTAAAGTTGAAACCAAGTGAGGCATTACCCTAAATTATTTGATAAATAATTTCATCTTTATTTCGGAGGTAAGTGAGAGACCCTAAAGGCTTTTGATATAAAAGAGAGATTTGATCAGTTATTTTCTTCCTAACTAACCAATCAGCTTTATTGACTGATTCAGTGAACGAACATTGGGAGATTGGCTCAAATCTCATCAACCAATGAATAACCTGAAATTCTTAATTCCCAGGATACATTAGGAGACCAAAAACCAAAAACAATAGCACAAACACCAGGGGGTTAGGTGGTGAAAGTCACCACAAAGAGTCACATAGAGGTGCCTGTGCAGCTCAATTGGTTAAGTGTCTGACTTGATTTCAGCTCAGGTCATGATTTTATTGCCATAAGATTGAGCCCAGCATCAGGCTTTGCAGTGGGCATGGAGCCTTCTTAAAATTCTCTCTCTCCCTCTCCCTATGCTCTTCTCCTGCTCACATGTGCATTCTCTCTCTCTCTCTCTCTCTCTCTCTCTCTCTCTCTCTCTCTCTCAAAAAAAGAGTCACATAAAATACTATAAAAATGCCCATTTTTCAACAAAATATATGAGAAAATCAAGATACAGGAAAGTACATCCCATACTCAGTGAATAAATAAAAAACAACAAGCAATAGAAATTCTCTTTAAGGGGCTACGATGTTGGACCTAACAAACAAAAAATTCAAAGTAACTTTTAGAATATAATTAACGATCTAAAGAAAACTGTATTTACAGAATTAGGTGATGGTATGACAATATTTCATCAAATAGAGAATATCATTAAGATATAAACTTATTCAAAATAAATAAATGAAATTTCAGCAATTGAAAAGTGCAACAGCCAAAAGTACAAAGCACACACCACTTCTGTAATAGAAAAATACAATAGCTAAAACTGAAAAATCGACCTGGCAAAAGAAGCTATTAGTGAACTGAGGTCAGATCAATAAATTGTAAGAAATCTGAAGAATAAAAAATAACACAATAACATACATTGAACACAATGTCAAAGAAATCTTTAATAACATTAAATACACCAACATATGCATAAAAGGAGTAGCAGAATAATAACAAAAGAGAGAAAAGAGCAGAAAATTATTATTGGAATAAAGGCTGAAAAATTCTCAGGTTTTATTTTAAAAACACTTTTGTATACATCTAAGACATGAACGACAATTAGGGTAAATACAAAAAAATCCAAATACATATTCATGATAATCAAAATATTGAAAGTCAAAGATAAAAAGAGGGACACCTGGGTGGCTCAGTTGGTTAAGTATCTGACTTCAGCTCAGGTCATAATCTCACAGTTCATGGGTTCGAGCTTCACATGGAGCTCTGTGCTGACAGCTCAGAGCCTGGAGCCTGCTTTGGATTTTGTGTCTCCCTCCGTCTCTGACCCTCCCCTGCTCACACTCTCTCTCTTTCTTTCAAAAATAAATAAAACATTAAAAATTCTTTAAAAAAAAGGTTTGAAAAAATTTAAAAAAATCAAAATTCTTAAGAAAGACAAGACTCTACAGTATTTATTTTTTTTCTCCATAATATTCTATTGTCAAATTGTTTTCCATACAACACCCAGTGCTCTTCCCCTTAAGTGCCCTCCACCATCACCACCACCTCTTTTCCCCTCCCCCTTCCCCCTCAACCCTCAGTTCATTCTCAGCATTCAATAGTCTCTCAAGTTCTGCATCCCTCTCTCTCCCCAACTCTCTCTCCCTCCTCTGCTCCCCCTGGTTCTCCATTAGGTCTCTCTTGTTTTCCTGCTAGACCTATGAGTGCAAACATATCTACAGTATTTAAACCAAAGTGCTTTTTCCCTTTCCTTTGTCCAGCCAAGAAAGTGGGCACTCCACTTCAGACTGCTTTAACTGAGAACAAAGGACTATCTTTTTGCCCAGGTCCAGCCTCGAGGGTTTTCTTTCAAGAAAGAACAGGACTTCAGCCTTTCTTTTCTTACCTCCATTGTCCTGTTTCTAAGGCTAATTCTTAAGTGAGTACCCTCTAGGACTAGGGGTTTCTTTCTTCCACTCGACTCCACCATTCCATTATAGAATGGAGGCTCTGCCTTTTGGGTGGCATACAGTGAATATTGTGCATGCCCATGGTCCTTCTCCCAGCTCATGAGGTAATGGTCCTATGCCAGAGAGGCAAGCTAAGTGGACCGGAGGCTACTGCTACACCTCCACTAAGTGCTCAGGTCCTACAGAATGGGTGTCACTCAGATAAAAGCTTGTCATGGTCCTCACACCCAGCTCCAGAGTCTTGGTTCAGAAGTTTTGCTTTGGAGGAGAAGCAGGCCATAAAAAACATAGCTCCAGATCTCTTCCCAAAAGAACTGACCTCATTTCCAACAGAATGTGAAGAAGTTTACACCTCAAAGCTCTTTCAAAAACCATGGGGGTTATGGTAAAGTGAATGAGGAAAAGATTTATGGACCTAACAAAGATTTGGCATAGACTATAGGTTATCTAGTTTGCAGGAGATAAATCAGGAATAAGACAGCCAGAAGGAGCCTTCCTATTGTGAGAACAAATATAAAACACTGACTTTAGAGACTATTCCACTCAAGGAAATACAATTCATTTAGATTAGTTTGCGTTTATGTCCGAAAACATCATTGTAAACAAGAGTGATCTGCTGGAAATTAGTGGAGCTATAATTTAGACAAAGAGTAGCAGAGGCCCAATCTGTACTATTGTCATTCAAAGCAACTGTAGGCATATCCAAAGTTGTGACTCCTTAGAAAGCAGCATCAAAGTCTTAATATTTAGGAGGGGATGGGGAAGTAAATGCACTACAACTATCCAGCCTATCACTAAGCAAATAAAAAGCAAATAAGAAAGGCAAATTTCATGGGGAGAGCAGTAACCAGAAGTGCTACAAGTCATTACAGTATGTTATCTAAAATGTTTAGAGGTGCCTGGGTGGCTCAGTTGGCTAAGCCTCCGACTTCGGCTCAGGCCATGATCTCATGTTCGTGGGTTCGAGCCCCACATCAGGCCCTGTGCTGACAGCTCAGTGCCTGGAGCCTGCTTCCTATTCTGTGTCTCCAGCTCTCTCTGCCCCTCCTTCGCTCAAGCTCTGTCTCTCTCTGTCTCAAAAATTAATAAAACATTAAAAAATTTAAAAAAATAAAATGTTTAGTTTCTAGTAAAAAAATTAGAAGGCATGCAAATAAACAGGAAAGCATTACCCATCACAATGAAAAAACCAGGCAACAGAACCACCTGTGAGAGAGACCAGATGTTGGGTTTAAACTGAAAACATTTTAAAGTAGTCATTATTAATATTTCAGAACAAAAGGAAAGCTTGAAAGGAGTAATGGAAGGTATGATAACAATGCCACCTTGAATAAAGGATATTAATAACGAGAGGCAAATGGAAATTCTAGAAATCAAAAGGTACAATTCCTGAAATGAAAAGTTCACTACAAGTGGACAATGGGAGATTTCAGCTGGACGAAGAAAGAATTAGTGAATTTGAAGACATAACAATTGACTTTATGTAAGCCAAAGAACAGATAAAAGTAGAAATAAAGAAAAATGAACAGAACCTCAGAGAAATGTGGGGCACCATGTAGCACATTGGCAGTTGTATAATAGGAGTACCATAGAGGAGGAGAGAGGGGGGAGACAAAAACTGTTTGAAGAAACAATATCTGAACACTGCCCAAGTTTGTTAAAAAAAAAAAAAAAAAGCAATAATCTAAACATCCAGGAAGCTCAACAATTACCAAGTGGGTTAAACTACAAAGAGACCACAAAAATACATATCATTGTACAAATACTGAAAGTCAAAGACAAGGAAAAAATCTTGAAGCAACAAGAGAATACCATACTGTTTTAATTACTACAATTTTGTAATAGCAGTAAAAATCAGGAAGCCCGATGCCTCCAGCTTTGTTCTCCTTTTTTCAAGATTGCTTTGGCTATTTGGAGTCATTTATGGCTCTCCACAAATGTTAGGATTGTTCTACTTTTGTGGAAAAATGCCATTGGAATTTTAATAGGGATTGCATTGAGTCTATGTATCGCTTTGAGTAGTATGGATATTTTAACAATATTAATCTTCTAGTCCATGAGTGTGTAGTATACTTTTATTTATATGGGTTTTCTTTAATTTCTTTTCTTGATGTCTTCTAGTTTTTGATATACACATTTTGCATTTCCTTAAATTTATTCCTAGGTGTTTTATTCTTTTTGATTCAATTGTAAATAACATTGTTTTCTTATTTGTTTTTTTATGGTTTGTTATTAGTGTATAAAAACAAAAGTTTTGTGTATTGATTTTGTATTTTGTGATTTTACTAAATTTGTTTATTAGCTCTCATAGTTTTTTATGGATTTTTAGGGTTTTCTATACATAGTATCATGTAATCTGAAAATAGTGGCAGGTTTCTTATTCCTGTCCAATTTGGATACTTTTTCATTTCTTTTTCTTGACTAATTGCTCTGGGTAGGATTCCCAATTTTATATTGAGTAAATGTGGTGAGCTTATTAGTAGATTGGATATGACCAAGGTAAAAATCTGACACAACACAAAGTCTCGATCTTTGAAAGCAATAATTGATAAGCTCAGACTTCACCGCAATTAAAACCTGCTGCTCTGTAAATGACAAATATCCAGAGAATGAGAAGACAGGCCTCAGACTGGGAGAAAATATTTCCAAAAGACAGTTCTGATGAAGAACTGTCATTCATAAGATAGAGCAACCATGCTTTACGGTATTTACCCAAAGGAATCGAAAATTTATGTCCACACAAAACCTGCACACAATGATTATAGATCCTCACTCATGTGAGTTCTTCCTGGTGACTGTAAGAAGAGAGGTAGAGATAAGTCGAAAGGCAGAGAGGCCTAGGCAAAACCTTTATCCACTCTCATTGCTGACACCAAATCTTAGACCCTCCTCTCGTCAAACTCACCTTTAACTCTTAGGTATGTGTAATATTGTTTTTAATACATAAATAAAAATATCATTTTTAATAGTTACCTTTTTTCATTCATACATAAACCAGAATATGAACAACCCTCTGTAAGCTAATTTTCATTTTGCAGTATCACAAAAAGTCTTGTTATGAATATTTGTGGAAGCAACTTTATGACAAATCCTCATCTGGGAGAGTTTGTAAGTTCTACAGATGTAGGCACTCGCCTGCAGTTTGACCAACTTCAAATGTTTACAGTATCTTTCACAGTTTTCCTACCACAAAGAGTATTCAAATATGGATAGAGATTTTATTCAATCCACTTTCAATATTTATCAATTATTTATATAGTTTCTTTTTACCTCCTGATATAATAAATTACAGTAATGCTCTTTAGCTATGCATTCATTCTTGAAATAAATCATACTTACTTCACTGTAAACTATCCTTTGGCATACTGTTAAGTTTTGGGGGGCTAATTTTTATTATCTTAGTGTATTTCTAAGATTTTTAATGTAAAATAGCATTGATGTTTAACGTACGTATCACAAAATGCACAGATCAGAAGTTAATAGATTGCAGAATTTTACAATACCAACACATACATTTAAAAATCCCATAGACCAAGTGATCAGACATTGTCAGCACCCAGGAAGCCCCTCAAGTCATTAGAGTTAATAGCTCCATCCACTTGGATGTTCCCATTTTATCTCAAACAATATCTTCACAATAAAACTCATCCTGTTCTCCAAAGCATTCCTCACCATCTATCATCAGGGTTGCTGGTAACTTCTAGGTCACAAGACAGGCCTATGGCTCTCCTGACTCTGGCTTAATGTCTGAAAATGTCAAGGTCTGAATCTACTCAATTGACTATCACAATCCTGACCTCTCATCCAGATAAGCTCCCTTCTCTTAGCTAAAATGTTAAACCCCCTTAATTTAGGTTAGTTCCACTCGAGATTATGAGGCTCAGATGGATCCTAGTTATGAATTTTGAAAAAGTGCTAGGTGAAGTTTAGATGATTTTAAATTAGATAGATTTGCAGATTCTCCCACTTTGGTTATGGGTCCTGATTTTGATAGCCATGTTTCTGATTTGCTTTAGGGTCCACCTTATATGCAATTTAATAACTACTTTCTTACTATGTTTCCTTGGGGTAGAATCCATGCTTTGCTGACATTACCAGGAACCCCTTTCCCATGAAACTGTGGAACCCAAGTGTTTGTGGCTTTAACTTTCAAAAGCCATTTTTTCTCTAGCACAAAATGAAAAGGAAAACTCCTGCATTTTAGCCTCAATGCTTTTTAAAATTATTGTTTGTCCTTTCCTATCATTTCCATCCCAATGCTGCCATTCCCACCCACTTCATCAATTATCTCTGCCCAAACCCCAGCACAGAGCATGCCTTTCCAACTTCCCTGCTTCCCCACTACCCATTCAAGTTGAATCAGATGAGGCCATCCTTTAACTTCATTGCATGGTCTCTTTAAGCCCCATGCCCCCCATCACACTTGGAGGCACATGGATAAAGGCCTTCTTTATAAAAGGGTAGTTTACTACTCAAAAGAAAATATAGCATAGAAGGTTAAAGTTAAAACTATAGCATGTACATGAGTTTCCTCAGAGAGAAAATCAGAAGATCCAGCAGGGAATCACATCGGGTAGATTTATGCCCACTGTTTTCAACCTGGCTCCTCTTCTCTCTGATTTATGTTTTCTCCCTTTGGAATTTCCATTCACCATTAATATCCCGCAGACTGGAGGAAGTCCAGAGCTGATGTGGTCTTCCTGGGGAATTTATCCTTTTCAACATTCTAGTCAATGTGAGTTGCCTATTTACGAGGAATTAGCACATGTGCCCATGCGTGCACACACACACACACACACACACACACACACACACACACACACTTGCCAAGATCAAGTGTTAATTCTTGTATTAATTCTCATAGTTTAAACCAATATCTTTCACACTAAAGGATCTGATTTATAAATATGTTGTGAACTAAAAGGGGGTTAAAACCTGCATCTTAATGGAATAAACTAGAAGAAAACAATACATTAGAAAATACCATAGTGAACTGCACACAGGGTAACTATGATTTTGTGAAATGTATGTTTCAGGTATGTGATTGTGTGTATGTTTGTGCTTTGGTTGTTATCTAAAATTTATTTCTTGCTATGGGTTGCATTAAAAATAATGTGAAGAAACATATAAACATATAAAGAAGTTTTAAAAAATTCTAATTGCAAGATTCTCATCTTTTCCTAAGAGATATCACATTATTAAGCAAAGCACTGTTTATTTTATTTCAGGCTTCAAGAACATGCATAATATTTCAGTCCTGCCATATATAAAAAGAATCATATATATATATATATTAATAGTTTATTTTCAAATTGGTTTCAATGTAACACCCCATAAGTGCCCCCCACCATGACCATCACCCCCTTTAAGAAAACATTGGTAAGGACTCAATTATGTTCTTAAACATGAGCCTTTGATTTCCCCAGTTTTTATTCAGGCAAAGAGAAGAAAGTGTTCTTTTCTTTTCATTATCTCATGTTGGACAGGTTCTCTCTCTTCTTCTGATATTAGTTCCACACATGACTCAGGTTTTTCTTACCAACTGCCACATCTCCTAGCTGACTAACTTTCTGCTTGTTTGGATTTCTGCTTGTTACCTGCTTTTAATAAAACTCTAAGATTTATGAGAGAAGTAATTTAATAGATGTCAAGCCACCTCTGTGACCTAGATGGGCACTTGATGGGGGATCAATAAAGAGTGGTAGAGACAAATTGAATCCTGGCCCTCCTTTATTCTATTTGTTAGTGCCTGATTAATGTTAATGAAAGACCAGGCCTTTAGAACAATATTACATAGAAATAGTAATAACGAATGCATTACTTAGTTCCATCAGGAAAAAGACCTTAAACAAAAAAGGATAAATATGTTGACAAGGCCATTAGTGCTTCATAGAAGGTCTAGTTACATTTGGGGGGGTTGTTTTGTTTTGCTTTTTTACCATTTATGAAACAGATCCTATAAGAAACCCAGCTGCAAACCCAGGTTGGTGAGAATGATAACTTCTCAGATATAATGTTTTGAAGTGAAACGTCATTTGTGCTTCTTTCTTGATCCTTTGGCTACACAGAGCAGGCTTTAGTCAGGGATTTTTTTTGGGTCTGTGCCTTTTTGTATTTCCAAGTTGCTATCCTCTTCAGCTCAAAGTCCAGGATACATAAGGCAAAATGAAAACACAGGAAACTCGCCACCATGTTATTCTTCTTCAAGTTCTTAGGTCCCAAGCCAATCTGATTTCTCTACCCCTTCCAGTCTTCTTGTGTTTGTCTTGTATGTATTTCATTTTAATTTACTGGTGAAAATAGGGAAAGTATACCTACCACATATAGCCAGAAGCACTTGTAGTATTTTATAATTTTTAGTTATGTCAAGTTGGTAAATAGTTTATTCGAGTCATTTGTAACCATTCTTTCTGTCTTTGTGCTAATGTTGATGATGTTGGAAGTGTACTTCCCCAATTACATGAAATGAAAAGTGCATAATATTATCTGTTTTCCAGTTATACTGCTGACATGGACATTGGGCAATTTTATGTACTCTTCATATTAAACTTTGTTTTCTTTTTTGGGGGAAGACGTGTGAAGATATCCGATTTTGCCAGCCACCATTCTCCTACAAAGATCAGGAGATGTTTGTTTCTTTAGTTTTTAATTTGAAAGAGAGAGAGAGAATGCATGCAAGCAGGGGAGAGGGCTGAGGCTGGGGGTTAAGGGGAGAGAGAGAGGAAAAAAGAGAGGGAGAGGGAGAGAGAGAATCTTAAGCGAGCTCCATGCTCAGTGTGGAGCCCAACACAGGGATCAATCCATGACCCTGGGATCATGACCTGAGCCTAAATCAGGAATCAGACACTCAACCAACCGAGCCACGTAGGCACCCCAGGAAGTCTTAATGTTCATGCCTTTTCTATTGGCAAAACTAAAATTATGCTGGTACACAAAGGATCTTTTAAGTCTTTGAAAACAAGAGAAATGGAGTTCTATGGAAGCAACAGGTAACTAACAGCCAAAACCTCTGAATCTTCAACAGGTAAAATTTGTCTGTAGTCAGAATGTGCACGCAGTTTTCTTTTCTCACTTGAATTTAACTTTGAAAGTAACTACTTGTACAGATACTGGAAAGGTTGACACTAAGTCCATCCAAGTAATGCTAAGCCTATCCAAAAACCTACTAATTATCTTTTTCCCTTATCTTCACTCTTCTTATGATCCCTACTTCATTCAACCTCCATCTTTTGTCTCCAAATCACAGATCACCAAGATACTTTTTGTCTGTTGTCAAAAGAATTTGAATATTCAGGAGCAAGTTGATTTCAGTTATACAAAATAAGATGTTAAATTTCTTCACATTCAAGCTTTACCATAAATAAGAAAGAGCCCCAAACTATAACCAAGGAAAAGTCAATGAAAGAGTTGAATTGGGCAACAAGATCAGATTGTGTTTTTAAAATCGCATTCCTGAATCCCTAGATATTGAGAAAGTAGATAAATTCCCCTCCAAGTTGAAAAGAAGGCACATCACATTCATGTGTGAAAAGATTACATTTTATTTTAATTTTTTGTTTTAATATTTATTTTTGAGAGAGAGACAGAGACAGAGTGTGAGCGGGGGAGGAGCAGACAGAGAGGGAGACACAGAATCCAAAGCAGGCTCCAGGCTCCGAGCAGTCAGCACAAAGCCTGACACGGGGCTTGAACTCACAAACCATCTGAGCCAAAGTTGGGTGCTTAACTGACTTAGCCCCCCAGGCGCTCCTGAAAAGACTACATTTTAAAGATGTTACTTTGATAAAATTTAGGTAACTACAATCAAAATTCCAGTAGGATTATATTTTAGTGGATTAAACACAACACTTCTAAAATACATCTGGGAATACATTCTCAAGAATATCCAAGAACAAAGTAAAACAAACAAACATAATGAATGGATTCTTTCCTTTTTTCTTTGCATACATTTTACTGAATAACTATGAAATGGCTAAAAAATAACCTTTGCAATGCACTGCAATTACAGGGTTGATATTGGGTACAGATAAGATCTTTTCCTCTGTGGGGAATACAGTCTAATTACCTAGGAGGTGATATTATGTAAAGATTAAGAGTACTGGCTTTGGAAGGAGGCACAAAGAGGAGGAAAATCAAAGATGCTGCCAAGAAAGCATAAGTTGTCACACAAGACATTCATGGTGTTGACCTAAGAAGATTGATGGATAAGTTAAAGGGCAGATTCATTCTCTAACATGAAAGAAAATGTGGAAAAAGTAAGTGAACATGGGCTTTGGTAGTTAAATATACCTGTGTTTTGAACCTGTCTCTGACCATTAGTAGTTACTTTATTTCTACTCATTAGTAGCTAGTTAGCTTCAGAAAATGAATTTACTCTTCTAACCTTCAGGATTTTTTGTCTTTTTTCTCTTATACAAGTCTCACACTGATATAAACCTTATGGGATTATTGCAAGGAATAAATATGATGAGGAATGTAGACCACATAACCAGGTACTAGCAGAAAGAAAGGGACAGATCCCTAGATGGATCCCTAGGTAAGTTGATATGGAGAGAAGCATAAAAATAGAAACATAGATGATAAAATTTCCAGAATTATAAGGCAAAGAGAAAATGAAGTGAAATTGGTTCTTGGAGCTTCCCTACTTAATAAAGAAGAGGTAAACTTTCTTACTTAAAGTAATATAGGGGAGGTAGGGTCAAATAGTTGAAAAAATGGATTAAAAACAGAAATGATATGGAAATGGGTAGCAACATGACATTAAATAAGAGTTTTTCTTTCTTTCTTTTTTAATCTTTTATTTATTTTTGAGAAGGAGAGAGACAGCATGAGCAGAGGAGGGTCAGAGAGAGAGGGAGACACAAAATCCAAAGACAGGCTCCAGGCTCTGAGCTAGCTGTCAGCACAGAGCCCAATGTGGGGCTTGAACCCAAGAACCCTGAGATCATGACCTGAGCTGAAGCCGGATGCTCGACCGACTGAGCCACCCAGGTGCCCCAATAAGAGGCTTTCTTAGGAGTCTAGCATGCTTAGGTGACCAACCAATATTGACCGAGGTCTGGAGTAAAAAAATAACAAGTTGGGTTCATCCTGGTTTGGAGAGGAAAGCATAGAATCAAGGGTAAGATGTCATGGCCGTGTCAAGAGGCTAAATATAAATGTTAGACTATGAAACTCAGGCTGAGAGGAAAAGATAAAGCAGCAAAAGGAGTGCTAACTACTCGAGGAGAGTTTAGATTTTCCAGTTAATGGCAAATTTTCAGGCTTTGCAAGTCGAAGTGGAGGGAAACAAATGGAGAATCTGGAAGGCTCGAGTACTGCGAAGATTACTGGTTGCAGTGTTTGAGTTTCCCAGGTTGATGTCAGAAATCGTGTCCTAGAAAGACAAAACAGGTAAATCTTTTGAGAAGCAGAATAGACTACATGACCTCAGGAGGCAGAAAAGACCAGGAATATGAATCTGCCTTGAATGAGCAAGAAAGTCCACCAAAGCGTCTGGAATGTGGTAGGCAATTAACCTTTGCAAAGGTCATCAAATATTCATGATGCCAGTCCTTTCGGTTCTCATGATCTGCAACCAGAAACCACGAGTACAGAACCTCCGATCTGTCCTTGCCTGATGGAGCATGAAACACCAGAGGAGGTGGTTCTGGAGAGGAATCAAAGTAGGAAACAGCCATTACAGCAATTTCATGCCGAATAAGTGGTCAGTCAACTGAGTGAGGTGGCTTTTCCCTGTGCTCAGCGTGTCCCTGTCCACAGGTTCGTGGAAAAGCAACTTTATGCCAGCCTAGCTGTGACCTCAAGGTGACTAGAGCAGGCTCACATTCCGCAGCAACCTCAGTCAGGTAATATTTCTTCACTTCCTCTATCCTTCGTTCAAATCAATCATGGCATCTCCTCTATGTCTGTAGGTTTTCCCATATGTTTGTTTTCCTCCAGTATTCTCCTTTTATTTCCTCTGCACGTGAAAGTATGGAAAATCTCATGGCTAACAGAGTTCTTCATTTCTCTTTATGTCTACCAGCTGCAATTTAGAGAGAGACCGAATAGACAGACCAGGACAGGAGAAAGTTGAGCAAATGACCTGGAGAGTATCTTCTCTCTGGGCTAAACATTTCCATCCTTCAAAAGAAGAGTTTGGCTAAAGAAATTGGCAATTTAATATAGTTAAACTCTTTACTTATAATAGTATCTGTTGACCACCTCAGTATGCTTTGAAGTTCATACTTTTTCTGAGACTCACACTTTTAGATGTTGAAGCTAGAATTTGAACTCAGATCTCTGTGATACACACACACACACATATATCATAAAAACTATGTGTACCTATCTAAGAATAAAAAATCATAAAAATTGTATGTAGATCTAAATATACATTCTTATTCTTGCATCGGGGAAGGTAGACATAATTTTTATGACCCAAGGCCAACAATTCTGTTTTCAAGTCATTCTTTGTATTTGAGCACATGTAAGTGGCTTGGAAGAAGACACTTAGCAGGAAATGAAGGACTTCAGAAACTGGTCTATCCCAGGAAATCAAACGACTTACATTAAAGGTGGCATGTCCCCGATAGTGCAGGACAGTACTCAGTTCACACCTTTTTTTTTATCAGAATTTTCAACAAATTCTTAGAATGTCCATGTTTGCTGACAGTATGTTCTGGTGTAGATGATAAAGGGTGAACATGTCTGGGACAGCCCTGATGAAAGCCCTGAGCCCAGTTTCTCTTCTAATTAGGACTGGGATTATACATGGCTATTGGAAGAAAAGAAAAGTTATTTTAATGGTTTACTTTGCCTAGTTGGAGCAGAAGGACCTTCTCAAGTCTGAATCCCTGGGGATCAAGCCAATATTGAGACCACCATGTAAAGTTTACAGGAATGGCAGCACCTCAGGTGATAGGTTTTCTCATTTGGAAATCCAGCTGTGCAGGATGTTAGGAATAAACTATCTCAAGTCTTTTTCTCAGGCTTCACCAAGCAGGACATTGGATGAAATTAAATGGCTACCTTTTCCTACCTGACCATACTTTTCCTGGTATCCTCCACCTTGGCACATACTGTTTTTTCAGGTAAGCAAACTTATAAGTCTTGGGAGAGAAATTTCTGATATCCTCTTTGTTGTAGAAAAGAAAAGTAGGCATGTATGTCTGGATGGGGAATGTTAGGCTTGACAGTGCAAAGTGGGTATGAATTGTGTACCACTGTTAGAAAAGGAAGTTACTGGGGGGCCTGGGTGGCTCAGTTGGTTGAGCATCCGACTTTGGCTCAGGTCATGATCTCATGGTTCATGGGTTCGAGCCCCATGTCAGGCTCTGTGCTGACCTCTAGCTTAGAGCCTGAAGCTTGCTTCAGATTCTGTGTCTCCCTCTCTCTCTGACCCTCCCCTGCTCATGCCGTCTCTATCTCTCAAAAATAAATTAAATGTAAAAAAAAATTTTTTTTTAAAGAAAAAGAAGTTACTTTGGAAAACCCTCCAAAATTTGAAAATGAAGTAACATAATGCATGGATCAAGAAAAATCCAAATGGCAACTCAAAATTTTTTTGAACACAAGAAAAATAAAACAAAATGAGTGAAAATTTTGCTTCAAAGAAATGTCGCTACCTTCACACCCCTTTCCTTTCGATTCCAATCCTACAACCATCTTTATGGACCCAGCCTCATTGGTGTCCATCTTTCCTGTGTTACTTTTTGCTTAGATAAACATATGTGTGTACATTGTGTCATTTCTCCTACTTTCTTGCATAAAAGACAGCACACTATAGACACCTGTTTGCAACCTCCTTTTCTCAATTTACAAATATCTTGAAAATTAATACATATCAACTCATAGGGATCTCCCTCATTCTTTTATACAGCTGCATAGAACTTCATTGGGTGGGTGTATCAAAGTTTACTCAGCAGTCTGCTATGTATGGGCATTTAGTTTGTTTCCAATATTTCTCAATCACAAACAATGCTGCAATAATCTTATGCACATATGTTTTTGTATTGTTGGAGGTATAGCTTCACGGTAAATTCTTTAAACTAAAAGATATCTGATAAACTGGAAGAAAATATCTGCAACACATATCACAGATAAAGAACTAATACACCTAATGTATAAAAATCCTTAAAACTGAGGGAACTTAAAAACCCAAATGTCAAATGAATAACATGCTTGCATACATAGACAATTCACACACATACACATACCCCCAAAATACAGAAATGGTTCTTATATCTGTAAAAGATAGTCCAACTTAACTATGAAAAAACAATGCTAATCAAAACTATCTTAAAACACCATTCTTCACTTATTGGAAAGGCTTTCCTACATTAAGATTAAAGAGAAATCCAGTTGATCCTGGCATGGTTTTGTTTCTTATGTTCAGATGCATTTGAAGTTTATTCTTATATATGATATGCCATATATATTTGTACTTTATTTTATTTCTACTAGAAGAAAGTCATTATTTTTCTTTTCTCTTCCCTGTATCCAGCCACTTTTGTCAATAATAGATTCTGGGTTTTATTTAGAATCAGAGAGAAGCATTCCATCTTTTTTATTTTTTAAAAGATTGTATATGCAATTGGCATAGTCTATTCCAGGAAAGGTTGGTAGGCTTTGTGTTTCCTGGGAGAAAAAAATGAAAATATAATTCAAGTTTTCTCTTCAAACTTTAGAAATTCCAGCTTTTGGAAAGTTAGAATTTTCTGGAATATTTAAAAGATCCTCTTACAATGAGAGATACCAAAGAGCAGAACTACAAGATGTCTTTTCTTACTTCCATCTCCTACGGCCAGCTGGCCACCCTCCATCCCCAGGAGACGCCAGCATCCTAGTTTCCCAGAGCCAGTTGGTCTCTCCCAAAGAATCTCTAAAGTTTCTGGCCATTACTCATAGTATCCTCTTTAGCTCAGCATCTTGGCAAAAACTAGCCTAATGTTTTATTTACTTTAGCATATTTAATTTAAAAAATAACTTTAAAGTACGTACACTCACCCCAATTGTAGTGAAGAGGAAATTAAAGCCAACAAAAGTCAAGTAACTTAATGAAAATAATGTAGTTTGCAAGTTATGCATACAATCCCACGTGGTTTTTACTCTTTTTTCAGTGACATAGAAAATTTATAAAATTAGGACTATGAAAATGAAAGGAAGAATGAATAAATGGATACAGTAGTTTAACAAAAGAATGCCACCCACAAATTCTGTCGCTATAAGTTATTTTGTATATTTCTGTGCAAATGAGTAATTAGATTGCATTTCTTTATTCAGTTAGTAACTTCAGTGGGTGAAGTCATAGTCCATGAAGAACTATTTCTTTTAACCTATTGTGTATGTACTTTATCTGCAGAAATCTTCAAGTCACACCATATGGCTAACTGGCCTAAGGTAAATTTAAATTTCTCAGTTCTCAGTTCTGATGCTACCCTGATGACTCTCTCGACCTCAGAGACTGAAAACTTCATAGGGATAAATAGAACAAGTTTTCCATGCGACCTTGGGAATGTATCTTAACCTTTCCAGATGTAGATTTAATCTCATGTAGCACAAACATTATAACCGTAAAATACTTGGCTGAGCATTAAATGAAATAACACTGGTCACTTGTGTAAGGTCATAAAACTAAACAGTGGTAAATACAGGATTTATTTCTCGCCTCAATACAGAATCTTCACTCTTATCAATTACATTTGAGCCCCTTCCCCTAGAATTTCACAAACACATAAATATCTCTATTCACAAATTCCTTAGAATGAGTGACTGGCATTGGGACTCTAAGTTTAAGTAAAAATTCTGCACTTAGGATTTTAAATGCGTATGTTATAATGCTTATGACTTTAAGAGATGATGGATGGGTGACTGATTTTCTGACGTCGCAGTCAGCAAAAAACCTGCCTGACCAAAGCCTTGTCTTTGTAATTCTTGAAAAAGAGTCAATTGACTAGTAATATTTGATATTATTTCTGTGAGGGGCAGACGTGATAGGCCAGGAATAGATGAGGGAAAATCTATCAATTGTTATTCATATGATATTTTATGATTTTTGCAGCCGCCATGCAAAATGTACTACTCGCCAGATCCTTTTAGTGATCCAAAATGTCCGAATATAACAGCGTATGTTTGCGCTACAAGTGGCCAGACTTACCAGAATGAGTGTTTCTTTTGTGTTGATCAGTGGTAAGTTCAAAATAAAATAGCATTATTTTTTCCTCTATCCATATTCACAGAAATATCAAATAATCTTAGCCACAGAGCTGGGTTTACTGATGGATGGGATTTTGTTTAATAACTCTATTTTTCATAAAAGACTGGGGACAGACTATGTATAAAGAGAAAAGTCTTTCCGAAAAACTTCAGTTAATATTCAAAGTTAACTCATTAAAAAAGAAAGAAATGCTTATGTGATGTTTTGGCAAAACTGTACAATGATCATACTAATAGACATTTATAGATTATATTCAAACAATGAATAGAAATCCATTTTTTTAAATCACTCAAAAATGTTTAACAAGTCAAATTGTTGACATGCCAATGAATAGCACTCATAAGTATTTCATGGTAGACATAAATAGATATAGATATCAACCCAGACGTAGGCACAGACGTAAATATAGATAGAGATACACATGTGAATAACAAAAAGAGCACATAAAATTAACAACAACTTATATATTTCTTTGCCTCTCAACTAAGTTCAATAGTCAATTTAGATTTAAAAATTAATAATATTCCTTGTGATATATTTTAAATTCCATTTGAAATTGTTTTTACAAACAAACTTACATCTAGTTAGTAACTTTTCCATGACCTATCAGATCTTTTGGTTGGAAATCCCCAAGGCTATCCTTGAGTTTGATGATTTGCTAGCAGAACTCACAGACCTCAGAAAAGCTGTTTCGCACATGGTAGCAGTTTATTACAATGAGAGGATCTGAGTAAAATCAACAAAGGCAGAAAGCTTGTAGGGTGGAGTCCGGGAGAGAGCAATCACAGGCTTCCAGCTGATCTTTCCCAGTGGACTCACACGGGCAGTGTTTCATTCTCCCAGCTCTGATGTATGACAACGCATAGGAAGTCTTGTCAACCTGGGAAGGTCACCAAAGCCTTGGTTCCCAGGCCTTTTGTTAGAAACCAGTCACCTAAGCATGTAGCACCTGCACAGCTAACAATTACTTAGTCTCCAGCCCCCACATTGCCAGAGGTCAAGATTGATACAGGGTGGCTCAGGACCCTAGTGAAAAACAGGCGTTCACTTAAGCCTATGACCCCAGGTTATAAAGTCACTCTTATCAGGAGAGATATTCTAAAGGCTTATGGATACTTCCTAGGAGCTAATGTGAGCATCTTTTATGCATATCTTCCTTTAAAGACAATCTTCATGGGCTTCCAGTGTCATGTTTTGACCTCATGAGGACGTTATTTTGAGAACTGAAGGAAATGGATGTAGAAGCTATTGAATAAAGGAAATATTTGCTCATCTTCAGAGCAAGTTCAAGACTCTGAAAATGATTGAAATGTCATTTAAAGGAAAAGAATGGGAACTGAAAAAAATGGGTATTAACCAAGTAGCTACTTCAGTTTCAAAGCAAGATTAATGAGAAGTCATCAATGTCACCAGACTATGTAGAATAATTAAATTACATTAACATTCCTTCCTAATAGCTGCCTCAGCCAAGGGCTAATTAAGCAAGACACTCTGAAGTGCCTTCTTAGCTCTTCCACAGAATCCTTTGTCCACATCCTATGGTATTTGGACACACACTACTAAAAAGAGCAGTGTAGGAGGAACTGAGTCACAGTGGCCTGGGCTTCTGGAAAGTAGCATAGACTGATGCAGAGCTATAGTGCAGGCCTCTCTCTTGCACAGGTGACAACCCAGTGACTTCTCAAAGTTGGTTCTGAGATTTCTTTCAGCCTCATCTAGGAGACTTGAGAGAGTCTCAGCACTACTGAAATCATGCCTCAGACCTATTCTGACAGAAATGGGAGGAGACTGAAGAAACCATATCCCTTCCTTCCTTCCTTCCTTCCTTCCTTCCTTCCTTCCTTCCTTCCTTCCTTCCTTTTTTCTTTCCTTCCTTCCTTCCCTCCCTATCTTGTGATTCTCCTAAATGTATGGCAAACATAGCTGTTATATCTTAATCTAAGAATAAATAAAGAGCCCTGTTGATTAAAAAAGCAAAAAATGGTTCAGTAACACTGCAACTAGTATGAGACCAGGTTTTACCAAACATATCTACTTCCGAAACACCTTGATGCCAATGGCAGAGGTGGTGCAGTGGCCTGTGTATTTGTGTCAACTCTCAATGTGACTTGCATGTATAAGCTTGGTTGTCGTGCTCTGTCCATTTCTTGGGGCAAAAAGGACTGTCTTGATGTTCTTTTGAGTGATGGAAGGAGGAGAATAATCCTTCCACCTCTGCTCTTAACGATTTTGGGAAGGAAAAGCTTGAAAAATTGGGACTCCCAATCTTGAGAGATACTCACCATTTGCAAATGGTGTAAATCCCTTGGGGAAAAAAAAAACAAAACAGAAGTGTTTTAGGATGCTGATAAAGAAGTAGAAGGACCCGCCTCATTGCAGAAACACAGCTAGATAAATGTCAAATTATTTTGAATACCCAAGAAAATGATCTAAAAGCTGACAGAATGAACTCTACAACTAGAGGGAGAGTAAAGACCACTTCATTGAAGGCCAGGAGAAACTCTGCATAGGACCAACCTGAGGGAAAGAGCAGCCAAAACACAGCAGCTGAATGCACACAGTGTCCAGCAGAGACATCAAAAAGAATAGAGAAAAGATCCAAATAAATAAAACATGAGTGAGAGAGGAGAGCTCACAACTAACACCACAGAAATAAAAATAGTTATGAGAGAACATGATGAAAAACTATAGGCCAATAAATAGGGCCACCTGGAAGAAATGGATAATTTCCTAGAAACACATAAAATTGCCAAAACTGAAAAAGAAATAGAAAACTTGAACATACTGATAATCAACAAAGAAATGGAATCAGTAATGAAAAATTTCCCAACAAACAAAAGTTCAGGGTCAGATGGCTTCATAGGGGAATTCTACCAGACATTTATTTTTATTTACTTTTTAAAGTTTTTAAATTTATTTTTGAGAAAGAGAGAGAGAGAGAGAGAGAGAATGAGTGGAGGAGGGACAGAGATTTAGGGAGACAGAATCCAAAGCAGGCCCCAGGCCCTGAGCTGTCAGCACAGAACCTGACATGGGGCGCAAACTCATGAGCCGTGAGATCATGACCTGAGCCAAAGTTGGATGCTTAACTAACTGACCCACCCAGACACCCACTACCAGATGTTTAAAGAACAGTTAATACCTATTCTTCTGAAACTGCTACAAAAACCAGAAATGGAAGGAAGACTTCCAGACTAATTCTATGAGCCCAGCATTACCTTGATTCTAAAAACAGATAAATACCCCACTAAAGAAAGAGAATTACAGGCCAATATTCCCAATGAACATGGATGCAAAAATTCTCAATAAAATACCAGCAAATAAAATCCAACAGTATAGTAAAAGAATCATTCACCATGATCAAGTGGGATTTATTCCTGGGCTGGTTCAGTGTCCACATGTCAATCAATGTGATACACCACATTAATAAAAGAAAAGATAAGAACTATATGATTCTCTCAATAGATGCAGAAAAATATTTGACAAAATACAGCATCCATTCTTGATAAAAAACTCTCAAGAAAGTAGGGATAGAAGGAACATACCTCAACATCATAAAGGCCAAATATGAAAGACCAACAGCTATTGTGTTCAATGGGGAAAAACTGAGAAACTTTCCCCTACTGTCTGAACAAGACAAAGATGTTCACTCTCACCATTATTATTTAATAATCAGACATTACAAAGAAATAAAGGTCATCCAAATCAGCAAAAAAAAAAAAAAAAGTCAAACTTTCACTATTTGCAGACAACATGGACTCCATGTAGGAAACCTGAAAGACTCCACCAAAAAGCTGCTAGAACTGATATATGAATTCAGCAAAGTCTTAGGATACAAGATCAACATACAAAAATCTGTTGCATTTCTATACACCAATAATGAAGCAGCAGAAGAAGACATCAAGGAATTGATTCCATTTATAATTGCAGGAGTAACCATAAGATACCTGGGAATAAACCTAACCAAAGAGGTAAAAGATCTGTAAGCTGAAAACTATAGAACACTTATGAAAGAAATTGAAGATGATACAAAGGAATGGAAAAACATTCCATGTTCATGGACTGGAAAAGCAAATATTATTAAAATGTTTATATTACACAAAGCAATCTACACATTTAATGCAATCTCTATCAAAATAACACCAGCATTTTTCAGAGAAGTAAGTTAGAACTATACTAAAATTTGTATGAATCCACAAAAGACGCTGAATAGTAAAAACGCTTGTTGGAAAAAAATGCAAAGCTGGAGGTTTCACAATTCTGAGTTTCAAGTTATATTACAAAGCTATGGTGCTCAAAATAGCATGGTACTGGCACAAAAACAGACACATTGACCAATAGAAGAGAATAGAAAATCCAGATATGGACCCACAGCTATACAGTCAACTAATCTTCAACAAAGCAGGAGAGAAAATCCATTGGAAAAAGACAGTCTTTTCAACAAATGATGTTGGGAAAACTGGACAGCAACATGTAAAAGAATGAAACTGGACCACATTCTTACACCATACACAAAAAGAAATTCAAAATGGAAGAAGACCTAAATGTGAGATAGAAAACCATCAAAATCCTAGAGTAGAATACAGGCAGCAGCCTCTTTGACATCAGCTATAGCAACTTCTTAGTAGATACATCTCCAGAGTTAAGGGAAACAAAAGCAAAAATGAACTCTCAGAACTTATATCAAGATAAAAAACCTTCTGCACAGTGAAGGAAACAATCAACAAAACTATAAAGCGACCTTTGGAATGGGAGAAGATATTTGCAAATGGTATATCTGATAAAAGGTTAGTATCCAAAATCTATATTTTAAAAAAAGCCCTCATCAAATTGAACACCCAAAAAACAAATAATCCAGTTAAGAAGTGGTCAGAAGACATGAATTGACATTTTCCAAAGAAGACGTACAGATGCTCAACAGACATATGAAAAGATGCTCAACATCACTTAGCACTTGGAAAGCACAAATAAAAATTGCAATTAGATATCCCTCACACTTGTCAGAATGGCTCAAATGGACAACACAGGAAGTAGATATTAGCGAGGACTTAGAGAAAGGAAAACCCTCTTCCACCGTTGGTGGGAATGCAAACTGCCGCACTCTGAAAAAAAAAATGCATGGAGTTTCCCCAAAAAGTTAAAAACAGAACTACCCTATGATCCAGCAATTGTACTACTAGGTATTTATCCAAAGATTACAAAAATACTAATTCCAAGGGGTACATGCACTCCAGTGTTTACAGCAGCATTATCAACAATAGCCAAATTATGTCAACAGCCCAACTGCTGACTGATGAATGGATAAAGAAGATGTGGTAGAGGGGTGCCTGGGTGTCTCAGTCCACTACAAGTCCAGCTCTTGATTTCAGCTCAGGCCATGATCTCATGGTTTGTGGGATCGTGCCCACGTTGGTCTCTGTGCTGACAGGATGGAGCCTGCTTGGGATTCTCTCTGTCTCTTTCTCTCTCTCTCTCTCTCTCTCAATAAATAAATAAACAAAACAAAGAAAATGTGGTGTATATATACAATGGAATATTACTCAGACAATAAAAAAAACCTAATGAAATCTTGCCATTTGCCACAACATGGATGGAGCTAGAGTGTATTACATTAAGTGAAATAAGTCAGTCAGAGAAAGGCACATACCATATGATTTTACTTACGAAGAATTTAAGAAACGAAACAGATGAATGTGGGGGGCAATGAGAGAAGCAAACCATCAGAGATTCTTAACTATAGAGAAAAACTGAGGATTGTGGGAAGGGCATGGGTGGAGGATGGGCTAAATGGGTGATAAGTACTAAGGAGGGTACTTGTGATGAGCACTGGGTGTTATATGTAAGTGATGATCACTAAATTCTAGTCCTGAAAATAGTATTACACTATATGTTAATGAGCTGGAATTTAAGTAAAAACTTGACACGACAAAAAGGGAGAGAGAAAGAAGGAAAGAAACTAGAAAACCGGGAGTGCAAGTTTTGGCCAAAATTGATACAGAATTATAGTCCTTATCCTTAAAAGAATCCCTCCACCTACTCAGTGCAAGACCTTTATAATAACCAAGAAAATAGAAAATTGTATGAAATAGATCCCAGATGCTTCAAAAGTTTGTGACCTCATTTGCCAAATAAATATATGCCTAGGAAAATTCATGATAACAGAAAACAGCATTGGTTTTGTTCAACTGAAACAGTATTTTAGTAAGCCTTGAAGTGGTAGACAGCATTTCAAAACTCAGATTTTACCAAAAAAATATCGATTTCCAACTTATTTTGAAAAATAAAAATTATGCTTATAGTAAGCTAGGATTTCACATTTTAAAAAAAAGCAACAACTGGCTAGTAGTAGCTGGCCCTCCAAATGGGGTTCAGACCTTTCAGACAATCCCACCTTCTCTGCTATTATGAAAGTGGCCCACCCCACTTATTCACGTTATCAGGTTGGCTCTTAGAAGTTAACCTGTTTGCAATCCCTTAACCAGGCGAGTAGATTAGATACACATGAAAGATAAGCCTGAGAGGGGGCTCAACCTGCGGAGTCTCTTGAAAGAAGTGAAGGTTAAAGCATTCTTTGAAAAAAGTCAACAGGAAATAGTACAAGCAACTCATACAGGGCTCTCTGCTTCAGAACACATTTGGAAGTGAGAAAAAGTGCAGTGTCTTCAGGGAAATGATAAGGAGAAAAGTTATGTTGAAATGCA
The DNA here is from genome assembly GCF_006229205.1 of Suricata suricatta. NCBI lineage: Eukaryota > Metazoa > Chordata > Mammalia > Carnivora > Herpestidae > Suricata > Suricata suricatta. The sequence goes on along the minus strand of NC_043705.1, from coordinate 108,779,077 downwards.
TGTTAGGTATTTAGGGAACAGTAATACATAAGGGCGGAAGGTTAGGCAGAGGCTAGCTTTCTGCGGGAAAATATGTACCCAAGTAAGGAGAGTAGACGGTTTTCTGTGAGCGGTGTAAATCTAGTGAAAACGTGAACAGTGTGAATTAGAGGAATTACCATGCACAGCACTCTCCTTATGGTTCTCTTTTACTTCTTGGTAAAAAAAAAAATTGGGGGGGGGGGCATTGCTATGTTGAATGGAAAGGTATCAAACTGGGAATAAGTTAAGGCAAGAAAGATTCTTTGTTGAAAAATTCACAGAACATCTTTTTGAATAATTAAAATATAGAGGAAGAGAGGGGGGTGATGGGCTGGAAAAGAGATGGGTGTAAGGGGAATTGCAAAGCAGCTCCCTTCCTCAGGAGTGCGTTTGGAAGATGAGGGAATGTGAAGCAATAACCAGTTTCCTTATGATCTCTCTCTCTCTCTCTCTCTCTCTCTCTTCTCTTTAGGAAATTTGATTTTCATATTAAATTTGATAAATATGGAAAATGTGACTAACAAGTAATGGAGCAGTACACTTGCTTATTCGTCTCACTAGTTAATTATGAAAATTATTTCTTTTGGATTCAGAGGGCATGTCTTAGACAACGTATCTATGCTACAGCCAGATTTGAAACAACGTGAAAACAAAGGAATCAAACTACTGGAGAACCAACTGACACGTTTATTACTAATAAGAGAATAATGAAACAGGTGGTAGATGTTTATCTCTGTGTACCAACTTCAGCTCAGGTGATGATCTCACAGTGAGTGAGTTCAAGCCCCGACTCGGGCTTTGTGCTTTCAGCTCAGAGCCTAGAGCCTGCTTCGGATTCTGTGTCTCCCCTTCTCTCTGCTCCTCCCCTGCTCATAACCTGTCTCAGTTTTTCAATAATACATACATGTTAAAAAAAAAATTTAAAAATAAATACATAAAATGAGCTTTCATTTGGCTTCATTGGGTCTAAGGTCCATTATCAAGTGTTATTACTGACGCCCCCCTGAGCTAAACTCCCCCCAAACTGCAGACCTACTTGCCAGACCCTACCCCCGCTCTGCTAATGTCACCTGAACAATAAGCAAAAGAGTAAACATCTCATACACACACGGAACCAGCTGTTGGAGCCTTTCTACTTCGTATTCATGAACGAGGTTTACCTTAATAAGAGAAAGAAAATGTTCATGTGCTAAGAGGAAGAGGGAGAAGGAGCACTAGGAACTTGTGGGGGTCAAGTATGTTTTTGAGAGGAAGAGAGATACCATATGACCCCCGAGTTTTAGCATTTTTAATCCTTACTCCATTCCTATTACATCAGTCAATAAATTCTCTTTCCTTTTTTGCTTAATCCGTCTTTGATGCTGTCACTTATAGCTGAAAGATCTTGACTAATACAGGGAGATGAAGCCCTTACTCTATTTGAGGTTGGAGAAATGAAAAAGAAAAGTGATCCGCCTTTGGCGTCAGTGTGCTCTGTGCCATTGCCTGTTGCGGCCACTAGATGTCAGTCTCACTCTTCCTCCTAAAACCGGTTCTTGGTTCTTACTCAACCCGAAGGGTCCACGCAGCCCTACTTTCTCCATCACCTTTCCAGCTAATACACAGCTCAGTTCTGGGGGAACAGGGCCTTTGTCATCTTACATCATCCTTCCTCCCTTCCCAGGGCCCTTGGTCAGGAGGCTGCAGTAGGGTGACTCTCTGGAGCTGTGGAAAAGTGTCTGGTCTTTCTGTTTATTCAAAGTAAAGAAATCGAAAATGTAGACCTCTTGTTAATTTTGAACATATTGTGTAACTTAACATTATTTCATTATTTCATCTTTCCAACTCTGCTTTCAAAAATAAATAAAAGGCAGACCAAAGAAATGGAACAGGAGAATGATACATTTATTTATATAATAAATAAGAATTAAGAAATGGAAATTAATTGCCCTCTAGGCAGAAGAGTCAGAGTGAGACAAGTTTGGTAAGAGAAACAAGATGTGGACATAGTTATTTCCTGCTAGCCTGGCCATCTGATCCAGACACGCTACATTTAGGTGGTAGCCATCTTAAAAGATGTAGGTGTAACCTTAGGTCATAGAGACTTTTGCTTAGCTGATAAATCTCATTATAGATTTACGGGCACTACAGGGTAGCAGGCAAGAATCAGGTGGAGGATCTCTTTCAGCTCTAACGGGAACCTTTATTTTCTGGTCTTTTCCACCGAAGGGAACTCTGTAGAGGGGTCGTTCTTCAATCAGACCACTGTGATTTCAACTGAAAGGAAGATTCTGAGTCGTATAGGGAACAAGGTAGAAGAGAATGTGTTAAACACTTCACGCTTTCTATTTCTTACTGAACTGAAATTCAATCTGAAATGATGAATTTCATTTAAGCTTTGTTTCTTTTTAAATTCACTGATGTAAACCAGATGACTTCTCCCCAACTCTGGATGAATTCTGTTGTTACTCTATCTTGTGACTAATGATGTGGAATCTTAAAACTATTAATTTAGTAATTATCTGTGGAGAAGTTCTTATTCTGCAAGGCACTGTACCTGATGTTAATAGAAGCAAACAAACAAGGTAGGCAAGATCCTGTTCCTGTGGAACCTGCATCCCAGTGGTGAGAGATGAATAATATACAAATTAAGGAACAGGCAATGTCAGGTAACAATGAAGTCTGTGATGAAAATGAATAAAACAAGGTCACATAGTAAGAAATGAGACATTGAACAGGAGTTCAACAAGTAGATACTAAATGAATGTTTGAAACCATAAACTCCTAGACACAGACTCTCACTGAAGTCACCAGAAGGGAAGTTTGGAATAGGAACTAATAAGAAGAGAGACTCATGGAGAAAAGACCATCTCAAGAAGAAGACATAGATGAAAGAATTTTGTAATTCTCTCTTACATAGAATTCAGTGCAAATTGTGTAGTCTTTCACGGAAGACATGGGCTAGAGCCTGAATGATTTACGAGTTGAATGATTTAAGGAAAAAGCAGCCATTTTACATAATCCTGGAACTGGAGAAAATGGAATCCTTCAATAGGCTTGCCGTTGCCTCTGGCCGTCTCTGGCTCTTCTCTCTGCACCACCGAGTCCCTGGCTTTCCCAGGACGGCTCCTTGTCATTATCCAGGTGTCTGTCCTGAGCATTCAGGTTCTGAGAAGCCTTCTCTAATCACTCAATGCAATTTGTTCCCTATTTCTATATTATTCACTATTCCAATACCATGATACAGCTCCTCTTAAATTCTTGTCAAAACATGAAATCATCTTATTATATTATTTGTTTCCTTATTTTACTATATAAGAAAGTAAATTCTAAGAAGTAGTGCCTTTGTCTGCCTTATTTATCCCTGTATCTCCAGTAAGGATCATAGTGACTGGAATAGCAAAGGGAAAAGGTGAGTTTGATTATGACTTGTGTTTCACTGTTATTAAATAATGCTATGTTAATTGATGCTAGTAGAAGGAAATATTTAAAAAGTTGATCTGTGTCATTTGGAGAGAAGAGACTTTGGGCCCTCCAAAGCTGCCTTTGTGTATCTGGAGAGATACACTTGGAAAGAGGGAACAGACTCAGTCTATTGGGCTCCACTATAGAGAACTAGAAAGTCCTATAGAAGTGGAGTTCTATTCAATATGATCAAGCATTTCTGAGCAATGCAAACAGAACAAAATTTCAGTGATCTTTGGTAACAAATCTTTATATTGCACATCATGACTTTATAGGAAATGGGAGTAAACTCTTAGTTCTCAATGTTGAAGAAAACACTAACATCTCTTTAGATGTTACTTAATGTTTGTAAAATAGTAACTATGGCAAATTAAGTTTGAAGAAAAATGAGTTAGAGTATTGCAGAAATTTTAATAGAGACTTTAATAAAATAAAGTCCACTGTGGATCTTCCCAAAAGAAACAGTGTTCCCTTCGGCACTGAACAAAATAGACACAATTTTGTTAATAGGAGCTGGAACCTCTATGTGTGTGTAAAATGTAAATCCAGATAGCGTGAGGTAACCTGAGAGCAACATGAACCAATAGAAAAAACAGTTGTTACTGTTCATTCACACCATCTTGTCCCATAATTGAAACTATCTGGCCTCATCAGTTCAAAGGAAATTAAAGAGAATCAAAGCACAGAATCCTTGGATGTGTTAACTCCCTGTTCCCATGAGAAAAAGGAACAAGGTCCTGCCGTACACAAGATCAGAATGCACACATCCAGATCTCTGTGTCACTGTGCCCCAGGGCACAAAAGCGTGAACACAGTGAAGGCTACTTAGAGCAAGAAGAAGAAGGAGGAGGAGGAGGAGAGGGAGAAGGGTAGGGAGGGGAGGGGGAGGAAAAGGAGAAAGAGGGGAGAGGGGAAGGGAAGGAGAAAAAGAAGGAGAAAGAGGAGGAGGAGAAGCAGAAGAGGAGGAGAAGGAGAGGGAGAAGAAGGAGGAGGGAGAGAGGGGGACAAAGAGGGAGGAGGAGAGGGAGGAGAAGGAGGAGGGAGAGAGGGGGACAAAGAGGGAGGAGGAGAGGGAGGAGAAGGAGATGAAGACAAAGGGCTAGAATGGGAAGGAGCCGCACGGGGAAGGGTGAGAAGGGCAGACCAGAGGCAAGAACCAAGTCTACCCAAATCTAGGTCATTGATTTTAAAACTATCACAAGAAGGCCTTAAGGGTATTTGGATGGAGTCTGTGATGGATACGAAGAAGGATAGAGCCCGGGGATTAGAAATGGGCTGATATTTTTAAAAAAGAAAGAAAGAAATACAGTAGTTAGGAGGAAAATACAGAATTAAGTTCCCGAGTGCTTCTCACTTGCCTCCAATCCTCAGCCTTGTTGATCAGTTGTACAGATTAGTGTTCCAAGGAAGGGTTTTAACTTGAAAACCTGAAACACCAATCTAGGTCAATGTCACTAGATGTGAGAGAAGCAAAAAGCATAAAGTAGAAAAAGGATTGTCAGAGCACTGCACCTTGGCTAGATGAGGATAGGCAAGAGAAGGAGCCTTTGTTCCCTGACTCTAGAGGTCCTCTGTCCCCACAGAACGCTCCTTCTTCCCGTCTGATCCTCACACATGAAAAGGCCGTGTACTCGGATCCGGCACTCAGCTCCTGCTGCCTGCTCCTTTAAACGTTAGCTGTCCTTCCTGACAGCTCTGATTTTATCAGCTTCACTCCTTCTATTCCAATTTCCAGTGTGTTTCTGGATCTACCTTTTAGATTTAGAGGTAAAGGCAATACACCAGAGTGATTAAAAAGCATTGGCTCTTATCCTTGAAGTAGCCATTTCATAAGTCCCTGTTGCCTCAGCTAAATGCCAGGACACATAACCACACAGATTATAAGATGATTTGAAGTTAGATAGTGCACAGACTAGGTGTAGCACAGTTCCAGTACATCGTAAGTACACAAAATGTGGTTAATTTTCTTATTGAACATTTCCCTTCCTTCAGCCATTATTCTATACCCAGATTACTGCCCCGCTGTGGTGCTGGCTTGCTTAGTTCCTTCCAGCTAACGGACTCACAAACTCTTCATTCAGGTCCTACTCCGAATGAATTCTACCACTGTTCACGAACCTTCTAATGGGCCACCTTTCTCTTCCCTGTGATACCTTAAATCCACTGGGGGAAAAAAATCTCTACTATTCTCAAATTTTTCTCTCATTTATTTTTATGTTTTTCTATATTACTCCTACCTTGCCTTCCTTAAAATGGAGCCGTGATCGTAGTCTGACAAGGCCTCAAGTTCCCCCTCCCCTTGCAGGAAAGACAGGAAGAATAAAGAAACTTCCCCCAGCCTAAAGGGCCTGCCTGTTGTCTGCTTGAACTTCATCTTTCACCTCCAAAGGATCCTCCCTCTATAATCCATGGCTCATTGTACAACTTAAAATGTTCTTCTTCCCATAAACAGCTGTCCAAACCTAAGCAACCCATGTCCGATCATTTTATCTCACTTTTACTAATTTTTTAAATCCAAAGAGCTGTGTTTCCACCAATCTTTTATCTGCTTTACATCTGGATACACGCTTGAGGATTATTACGTCAGCCCCACCACTAAGAAATTAATCTGACATTTTGCCTACTGGCCATAGCCCTTGTAAACAATTGTTCATATTTCCTACACCTACTGCTACTACTAAGTTCACATGTATCTTGAACTTTGACCTCTAGACTCATAACTGCTCACACCTTGCATAGTCTATCAGAACCTTCTTGACTCTCTTCCAGGCCTACATCCATCTTTATGGTTCCCCTTCAGTCTATCACATACACATTTCCTTTCCAGAAAGTCATTAGTTTTTCATTTCTTACTCAATGTTATATTTTGGGAGAAGTATTCAGCATGGTACTGATTGAACCTGAAAAAATCTAGTGCTAGTTTTGTCCAGTGGCCATTAATTTTTATATCCATCATTGATTGTCCAGCATTCTCACATTGATGTCTGTACCAATCCTCTCCATCCTTCTCCAGCTTCCAGACCAACCCAGTTTTTCCTGCAGAAGGTAACCCCAGAGCTTAACAGCCTCAACCTTACAATGCGCACCCCTTCATCTTTCTTCCTCTCCCTTTGCAGATATGTCTCTACATTTGTCTGCTCTTCTCTGTCTCCTGTGATGGAGGGAATGGTGTTTCACCCTGTGTTCTTGATCTTGTTTCCTACTTCTCTGTTCTGCTCAAATTAGCCACCCTCCACCATGTATCTTAAATTCCTTCTTCTTCCCTTTGGCTGTGAAGCATGATCAGTGCATCCTAGACTTCACCGAAGCCTCAGCTTCTTCTGCTCCCCTCCTCTCTTTGACTATCAAATGCCCCCCCCCAAATTATAATGCTATTCTCTACTTCCTCCCAATCTCCCTTTGAACCCATTCTCATTTCTCTTCACGAAATGCATTTTCAAACATCAACAAAGACACCTATTCTTGAAACATAATGGCTTTTTCTCTGTATTCATTCTCTTCAAACGCTCATAGCAAACAATAAAACTTATAAAGAACTCTCTTTATAAGGGCATTCAATTCTCTCCTGTTCCATTACTGAACTCCTTATAATCTCCTCCATTAATTAGTATCATGATTACATAAATACTCTGAGTCTCAACTTACTCACTGGTAAAATTAGGGTAATAAGGATTCCTTCCTCGAGGAGTTGTCCTGCAGATCACATTCCATATCCTAACTACCGTGTATGAAACTCTAATTATGACATTCATTTCTTTAAAGTAAACAGTATTTTCTGCAGATGCAAAATTAAAACTCAGTGTGATCTGTTTAATCTGAGCCTAATACTCTTTATTTGGCGAAAGAAAGTTTGATGCTTTAACTTATTTCATAACTAGACCAAGCAGCCTATACTTAATTTCTTCACTATATGGAGTTTAGAATTCTAAATAACAGTACCCACCCCCCCACCCCGCACTCCCCCACCCCCAACCGCCACCTTCTTGTGCAGGAAGGAAAAATCAATTGGTTGGTCCTGACAAAAGGACAAAAGTAGCAATTAAGGGATAAGAAGGGCAACCACCCAGGGTGTGACATTGTGCTTTGAGAGCCTCTGGAGCCAACACTGACTCTGGATGACCTCACAGGAAAGGTGGAGAAACCAAGCACGGGCATATAAACATGACCCCCTTTCCCAGGGCATGGCTGATGTAGCTGGTGTGACAGCCCAGGGAGCCCTTGCATCCCAGCCATCTGCACCATGAAGATCATTGGGGGATTCCTCCTGCTCTGCACAGCCGCCCATTTCTTCAGCAGCTCCGGTGAGTTAAGGGCGGAGAGTGCCCTGTGTAGCCATTAAGCAAGTCTTCTCAAAGAACCCCTTCTCAGCATTCGAGAGAAATATCTGGTCATGTAGATTTAAAGTGTACTAGTTTGTGGAGCACCTGGATAGCTCATTTGGTTAAGTGGCTGATTTTTGATTTTCAATCAGGTTATGATCTCACGGTTTGTGAGTTTGAGCCCCACGTTGGGCTCTGAGCTGGCAGCATGGAGCCTGCTTGGGATTTTCTCTCCCCACCCCACCCCTATCCTGCTGTGCTCTTTCTCCCTCTCCCTCAAAATCAATCGATAAATATTCAAATGTAATAAAGTGTACTGATTTGTAATACAAACAGCCGGGGCCTGGGAAGGGAGGATCTTGTGGACTAGCTGGTATTGGGGGATTTGGCCCTAATGTCTTCACTTTAAGGATTTTTATTTTCATCCATGGAAACATTAAAGCAAAAACCTAATTTTTTCATAAGTCTACCTAACTTCATAAGGACACTAGACGTGGTTGGTGTTATTAGATACTATTGCTCAGTGTAGCAACACAGCAAACCTTGGATGTCTCTCCAAATCAGTCCAGGAGGATCAAAATAAAACCCAATTCTCCAAAGCCCAGGAGTCAACAATTCAACTTCTATGTGGTGAAAATTCCTTAAATAAATTAAGACTCTAATACCTTAAACAATATTCCATTCCATTTCTTTTTTAACATTTATTTATTTGTTGGGGAGGGGGGAGGGCAGAAAGAGAAGGAGAAAGAGAATCCCAATGTGTGCTGTCAGTGCAGAACTCAATGTGGGGCTCAATCTCATGAACATTGAGAGCTGAAATCAAGAGTTAGATGCTTATCCAACTAAGCCACCCAGGCACCCCTTCATTACATTTCTTTATGTCAGTTTGCAGGAGAGACTATCAATGATGGCAGCACTTCAGGCTCTTAGGAGGGGTGACTGCAGTACCTTCTAGTGCATTCTGACTTCGAACCATTATCAAAGACATGATGCGCTCCAGAAAATGTCTCCCGGTCAATAAAAGGAGGAAAGTGATTAATTCTATTGCCTGAGTAAAGGGCTTACCTTATTGACCATTTGGCATCTTCAGCAAACAGCTGGAGTTTTATATAAGAACAGACTGTGTGCTGAGATTTCTTGCCAGAGCAAATACAGAGTCTTAATATCTAGGCCCAAATTTACATAAGTTAATGAGACTTCAAGAATTTGCTTTATTCTTAACGTTTTCATCTCTCTCTTTCAGAAGCTGCTAGTCTGTCTTTAACAACAGTGAGTATATTAATTACATTTAATTTCAATTTCTATTGACCTTTAGTCAACAAATACTTTTGAAATATATATGTAGAATTAATTAAGTGTGTTTGAAGGGCAGACAGGGGAGGCAGGCACAGATTAAAAATTCTCCTCTGTTCTCCAAAAGGCAGTTGAAGAAATAGGACATACATGTAAATAACTGTAGCCTAAAAAAAATCCCAAGTTGAAGGAAAGAGAGAGATGGCTTCTAGCTGAGAGGTTGGTAAAGTCTTCATGGAAAGGACAACATGTAAGAGGCAGCACAGTTACCTTGGTTAATGGCATGGGCTCTGGATTCAAATCCCAACCCCATCACTAACGACTTTTATGTCACACAAGTTCTTTGTTTTTAAGCCTTAATTTCCTCATCTATAAATAGGTGCAATAGTTGAACCTACCCTATTCAGTAAACAAAAATAAATCTGTAGAATTCAAGGCTAATGCTTAGCATGGAAATTCTCAGGAATTAATAACAGAGTATCCTAGTAGTAACGGAAGTGGTGACAGCAGTCCTAGTATTTGTCATGGTGGTAATATTATTACTCATAGAAGTAGCCACAGCAGCATCAGAGTATCTGATCTGGGACTCTTAGGGTGACATTTTGCCTCTTGCCCAACAGAGGCCAGAGTAGCCTAGCTTGGGGGCCCGAGAACAGCAGGACATTCTCTTCTGTCGATCACAGGTGGACTGCAGCATTTACAAGAAGTACCCAGTGGTGGCCATCCCCTGCCCTATCACATACCTGCCTGTCTGTGGTTCTGATTACATCACCTATGGGAATGAATGCCACCTATGCATTGAGAATTTGTGAGTATCTCATGGGAAGAAAAAAGAAGTTGTGGCCAGTGTCCTCAACAGCAAACCTCTCCTCTTTCTATGAGCCTGTTTCAGTCTCCGTAAGCTGTGCTTATTCCCACCCAGAAGCATCTGGCAGAGAGAGAAGACTCACTTTCCTGTGGTCAAGCTAGGCTTAGCCCCCTGCTCTTCCAGCTTGAACTTGTTCCATCCATCACTCAACTACCAATTCCTGTCTCCATTGGAGGGAGTCCAATAAGAGCAGGAGGAGCCAAGAAGTTCTACAGAGGCACCAGAGGATCTAAGGGGATGGTTTGGGAGTGATCTCCAACCCTAAGTTCAGCTTTTGGCTATTTTCAGTAGTGGAGTTCCACACAGTATTTGTTAGAAAAAAAGGATCTGGAACCCCACACTAAAAAATCATTGAAACCCACTACCCCACGTGATTTCTGAGACTTACGGCCATACTGCTTGATTCTTAGACAAACTGGCTACAGAGCCTTTACTCTTCTCAAATTCCTAGTGGTTCTATCTGTGGCCTTCAGGGGGTAAAGCGGGAGAAGGCTACTGCAATTTTTTTTTCTTCAAAAGAGGACAATGCAGCTGTTGGTGCTTCGACCTGGGTCCCACAGGCATATTTTGTTTCAATATTTTGTTTGGCCTGCATAGTATTTTTGAAGGCCATATATCTAGCTAATTGCCACTTCTTTAATGCAAAGCAATCACCCTAGCATATATTACCTTATACCAAGTCCATTCTGCTTATTGTTAAGTCTCTTTTGACCTCTAGATTTTGGCCATCCATCTTCAATCTTAATATTTTTCATCTTTGTGATTATCTTAGAAGTTGGAATATCAATTTGAGTCCTGAGCCCACAAAGATATGTCTGCATCTTTATTTCTACTCAGGAAGAAGGAATCTTCAGAAAAGAGAAGATGCACACACATTGGGCCCTTGACCTAGAAACTAGCTTGTGTTCAAGGACATTGAAGGGGACATGTGATGGCGGTTCTTACCAGTGTAGGATCCAGAGTCATCACAGGCCTTGCTGAGCAGAAAAAGATGAGGCTCAGGTCACCTCAAATCCCTTTGTCAGAAGCCCTCCTTCTTTAAATACAGGGTAATCAGGCCCAGGCTCTGGGGTCAGTGGGGACTGTAGGTAGGCTGGAAGTGTCACTGGACTAGGAAAACTTGGCTCCTGTCTCTGTCACAAACTGCCTGTGACAAGGACATTCTTTTTCAGGGATTCTGTTTCCTCATTCGTGACATTAAGTTCTGCCTCATAATTTCTATAGTTCCTTTTGGCTCTGACATTGTATAACATTTCCTCTTGTTTAAGGAATCTTGTTCTATGTTTTCTCATAGGAAAAGTAATGGGAAAGTTCAGTTTCTTCACGAAGGAGCTTGTTAACTTCCCCTCAAACAATGACGTCTTCACCATCGTCTTCCTCATCCCTGGGCTCTGACTGCCTTTTCCTTCATCTCAGCCAGGGCTCTGGGTAAGGGCAGAGACAGACTGAGAGTCATCTTTGTTGAGCAGAGAAAATTGTTGTGGTCCTCATCAAACTTATGTCTCACTGACTTCTGGGACTCTTTTTGTACCTCAATAAAAGAATTTCCCTAGATAGTTTATCTTTACTTCTGCTTGTATTTGTTCCTTAGTTTGGGATGGAATATATCAGTTTGAAAATAAAATTGAGAAAAACATAAATCTTCCGTAGGAGAAAATCTTGTATAAAGAATTCCAAGTGACTTCTAAAAGACAAATGTACACACACACACACACACACACACACACACACACACACACACCAGTGAACATCTTACCCTTTCCCTAGGGTCTTTCCTTAATCAATACCTGTCACTAGGAACTAGTCTGTGGACCATACTGGTCCTTTATATTAGTCTCTTTTCCAAAGTACCTCAGGAGAAAACCGCTTTCGCCCTGGGCACCTGGGTGGCTCAGTCTATTAAGTGTCTGACTCTTGATTTTAGTTCAGGTCATGATCTCATGGTTCATGAGATGGAGCCTTATGCTTTCAGCTCAGAGCCTGCTGGAGATTCTCTTTTTCCCTATTTCTCTGCCTCTCCTCCCTCTCTCTCTCAAAATAAACAAACATCCCCTGGAGGGATGACTTTTCTGCCCATTTATTTCCATAAACATTCAATAATTTCTCTTTTCCTGTCTCTCCCCTTGCTAACTTCCTGCTATAACCTTAATAGAACATCTCTGGCACTGACTATGGCATTGCTTGAGCTCCTTCCCAACACTTGTCTTCCATTCCTATAAAAAGTAGATACTACCACTATGTACCAAGACAACATTGGCAGTATTGGCAAGTTGTACATTTTTGTTTTAAATACAGAGATATGTAATGCATTCTAAGTGGCGAAGCTGGAGTTCCTTCCATAGAGGATGTTCACATGACTTTGAGGAAGTCTCAGTACTCAGCGTAGCTCACAAGAAATTAGTGACCTAGTTTGGGCTGTGGTGTACTTTCATGGTTCATGTTCTCCTCCCCATGTTCATTTCTTCCCTCGCTTGCTCCAGGACTATTTTTGGCCCAGATATTGAAAGAGGATAGTCCTGCTCACCACCTCTGGTTGATCTAAAGATACAAGGAGGCCTATGGAAACCTTATCTCCTTATAAACTCAAGAGAGGGACTTCATAGTTATGGTGACTCCATAAAAGTGGTATAAAAAGACTTATAGTTGACTTGCACCCTTATATTCTACCTCTACATTGCTAAATAATCACGTTAAGTACAGACTCTGTCCTCATGACCATGACACACTTAACATGTTGAGGTGACTGGGATAAAACATGGGTCTGAACCAGAATCAAGTTCAACATCAAGTTCAAAGCCAAGCCAGATCGTGGTCAAGTTAACTATGGAAACTGTGAAGAAAAGCAAAGATAGGGGAGTATCTCAGAAAAACAGAGCTGCTGAAGTAAAAGAAGCAGATAGGGAGAAGTTGCGACCTGGACAATGAAGGGCCTAGAATAGGTGGCCAAATGGGCTTGCTGGTTAGCTCTCTTCAGTTACTTGCCACCTTCAGCGGCTCTCACTTCCCAGTTCTGAGCTCCCTCCCCCACTGGTGTGATCTGCTCCTGAGCTGTTCTTACTGGCATGTGTGGAGCATCCCCTCACCTGAGTGGCTCACACTCCCTCAGTCTCCCAGTCTGCTGTGCTCTTCTCATCATGCCAATTCCTCCTACCTTCTCATATCCCCAGCTCCTCTTGTCTTTCCTTCCCTTGGTTTATATTTATCCCTGCATCTGATACTGTTTGTCCTGTCTTAAATAAACACCTGCCTTTTCCTGGTGTTCCTCACCAATCTCTCTTATATATCTTCAATTGCTTCTACCTTTTTAGGAGCCTTGACTTCTGTAGTTCTCCATCTGCCTCACCCCTTTCTCCTCAGCTGCTATCAAGTTTTTGGCTACTTCAGTCCTTCCCATTCTTCCTCTGACCTCACTCACATCTCCTTGGCTGACCTGAACTTTCAGAAGCTCATTTCTGTGTAAAAAGCTCTCTTCCTCCTTGAAGTTGGATTGTAATAAAGACTGAGCCATGTGCATACCCCTACCCTGTGAACTTGCCTTCACCCTGGTGTATGGTACAGATGGAAAAACCTATGACAATCCCTGCCAACTGTGTGTGAAGGTCAAGGAAACCTATCATCAAAACCATCATACACAACATGAGCAAAATACACACCTACATTAAAATTCCTGATTGTCAAGCATGGAAGAAAGCCACTCAACAGCCTTATTTTATGGATGGAAACTCTGAACTCCCAAAATTGGAAATGTCTCATTGTTCTCATGGAAGAAGACAAGAACCCACATCTGCTACTCCCAGTCCAGGGGCCAAAAAGTGTTTCTAGAATTTCATCCATCATACCTCCATACCCTTGAGAATCAAATTTCTTCTACTATGAAATGACCCAGTATATAACATCTGTAAAGCACTTAGAGTTCACAAAATACTTTCATATTTTCTGTCTCATTTAATCCCCACATAATGTCATAAGGTAGACATTATCAGCCAAACTTTTCAGGTGAGATAGAAGAAGCTTCCAAAGCAAAACAAAGGGCAGAATTGCAAAACTGTGAACGGTAGATGGTTCTATGGGCTCAGGGTCTAACTAGCATTTGTTCTACATACCATGGTGCATAAAGAAAGTTGGGAAACATCTCACTTTATTGTAGACTGGAGCAGCATCAGTTCTCGGCCTATACTGCATCCAAAGCAGATGTTGTTGATGACACTGTCCCCCTTTTCTGCCAACATTTACCAAAACTCACCATTTAAAAAGAAGGGTTCTGATCTTTCTTAAATTGAGGCCAAGATTTGGCCTACAATTGATACATCCATAGAATCCATTTAATATTTATAAATGATGTTTAAAAATAGTTACTGCTCTTCAAATTTTAGAATCAACCTACAGTTAAGTAGAATGAATTATGGTATACAGAGCAGAACATGTATAGTTTTAATTTAGGAGTTGTAAAAATAAAAATAGAGGTGACAAATCTTTAGAGAAAAAATTTGATTAAGGGAAGTGATTGGGGGAGGAAAGTAATTTTCTTGCAGGATTATGAGATGCTAGCTAAGGATGAGAATAAGAATAATAGAAAGTGATTGAAATATATTATTTAAGATTGTAAAGGTAATATGCAGAATGTTTGAAAAGTCATGATATACTCATCAGAAATTGGGAAGAGCTAAAAATGAGAAAGTAATGTAAATTAACAATCTTTCCTTCATAGATGGGAGTCAATAAGTAACTCTTTTTAGTTAATAAATCAAAAAATAGGGGTACAAGTATACTATTGAGAATTATGATGGTAACAACTTTAGAACTGAAATGGTTAAAATTACCTCCCACTGAAGTGTGATATTGACAATGAAGACTTTGGTTTTCATCATAAGTCATTTAATGTCAATGGAATATACATACATACACATACACACACACATATATATATATTTTTTACTATTGCAGATTAATTAATTTCCTTTCTTCTCCATTTTCCCTGCCAGGAAAAGTAAATCTTTGCCACAGGGAAATTGATAACCATAAACGTAATGTAAAGTGGGTTTATTTTTAAAATTTTCCATCTCTACATTTAGGCCTTGGAGAAAAAAATGATTTTATTCAGTTTCACTTGCCTCTCTGTGTGCTCACCAGCATTGGCATCACTGAGGTCTTTGGCATCCTCATCATCTGTGTCTTCATTATACGACTTCACCAAGCAGCTCAGGAGAACCCAACAAAACTTGGGACAGGATACCTGTGTGCTTATGCGAACCTAAGTGTTCACCTGGTGTGTGGCCATGAGTTGGTCATTCACATGTGTGATAGCTCTTTCCTTACTGACAAAATCAAGAGAATAATAACTCCTAATTTAACCTGTATATTGTGAGAGTCAGATGACATATGCATGCACACACACCTCATACACTGAAAAGTCCTATAGAAATGAAAGGAGCGGTTATGACCTGCATGCCTTTCTTCTCCAATATTGACCAAGGCCTGAACACATAGACCACATTTTTGGAAATATGTTTGGCATGTTGGAAGCAAAGACCCATAATCAGCAAATGTTCATGGTTCTTTTTTTCTTGGTTTGAGATAAATGGGAACATGTCAGTTCCTTAGAAATTGATACTAGAAAGTGAAAAGGCCAATGTACAATATGAACATATACAGTTACATGAATTTACTTATATAGTTTGCCCCATTGAATATGGACTCAATACCATGAGTAAGACTCTGATGAAAAGTGAGATAGTCAAGTAATCTCAAGGGATCACGTCACAAAATATTTACTAGTTTTGAAAGGAAAAAGAGTAACTGTAGAGTGGAGAAACTTTGCAGATACTAACCTGCACAAATGATCTAAGTTAGCATCGTTAGTGAGGGGACAAATCAACATCATGTATACCATCTCAAAGTATACAGTGCGAAGAATATAGAGTAACCTCTGTATTTCCCCACCAAAAGTGCACAACTTGAACATAGCCAGTAAGAAATGTCAGACAAACTCAAATTCAGACACTTACTGTAAAATCACTCATCTACAGCTTTCAAAAACCAAGAATGGTTCCGCATTGAAAGAGATGAAAGAATATGACAATGCACGATCCTGAATGAAGCTTTTATTATTGTTGTTGAGAAATAGTTCACATTATAAAATTCATGTTTTTTAATTTTTTAAATTGAAGTATAATTAATATGCATAAACATCCTCATTTTTCAAGTGTATAATGCAGTCATTTCTAGTCTACTCACAAAATTGTGCAACCATCACCACCATCTGATTTCAATACTTTCCATCACTCCAAAAAGAAACTCCAAGCCCATTGGCAGCCACTCTCATTTCCCCATCTTTCCAGCCCCTGACAACCACGAATCTAATTTTTGTCTATGAATTTACTATCCTGGATATCATACATAGTCATATAGGCCTTTTGTGTCTAACATCCTTCTCTTACCATAAGGTTCAAGGTTAATCCATGTGGTAGCAGGCGTCAGTACTTTATTCCTTTTTGTAGCTGAATAATATTCCATTCTATGGCTAAACTAGATTCAACATTTATCAGTCAATGGATACATGGATTGTTTCCAGTTTTGGATCATTATGAATAAAGTTGCCACATCCAAGATTTTGTTTTGTTTTGTTTTCAGTTCTTTAGGATAAATACCTAGAAGCAAAATTGCTGGGCCATAGGGTAACTCTACATTTAACTTTTTGAAGACCTAACAAACTCTTTTCCAAAGTAGTTGCTATGACATTTGTCATTCCCACCAGCAATGTAGGAGGGTTCCAATTTCTTTACATCTTGACATCTTGTGGGGTTTTTTTTAGACATTCTTTTTATTTTTTTATAGACACTTGTTTGGCTTTGATTTTCATTTTCCTAACAACAAGTGATGATGAATATATTTTGATGTCCTTATTGGCCATTTGTATATCTTCTTTGGAAAAATGTTTATTCAAATCCTTTGCTCATTTTTTAACTGGATTATTTGTCTGGTTATTGTTGAGCTGTATATATTCTGTTTAGCTTTATATATTCTGAATACTAGTCCTTTATGAGATCTATGATTTGCAAATATTTTCTCCCATTCTGTGGGCTGTCCTATTAAGAGCAAAAGTTTTTAATTTTGATAAACTCAACTTATTTATTTTTCCTTTTGTTATTATGTTTTTAGTGTTATATCTAAGAAGCCATTGCCCATTAAGAGGTCACAAAGATTTATGCCTATATTTTCTTCTGAGAGTTCAATAGTTATAACTCTTATATTTAAATCTTTGATCCATTTTGAGTTAATTTCTGTTATACTTTTTTATACAAGATGAAGTAAGGGTCCAACCTTAGTTGTCCCAGCACGAATTCCTGAAGATGATTCTTTCTCCAGTAAGTTGTCTTGGCAATTTGCCTTTGTCAAAAACCAACTGGCCATAAATAAAGAGAGTTTATTTTTGGATTTTCAATTCTTATGCACTGTCTTGACTACTATAAACTTTGCAGAAATTTTTAAAATTGAGAAAAGTATGTCCTCCAGCTTTCTTCATTTTTAAGATTGTTTTGGCTGTACTGGGTAACTTGTATTTCCATATGAATTTTAGGATGGACTTAATCATTTTTCCAAAAAGAGCAGCTAAGACTTTGATAGAGACTATTGCCCTCATAACAATTTTAAATCTTATTGGATTGATCATTCTGTTTTAAAGGCATTGTTGACACAAATGGCAACATTTGAATGGACTCTTGAGGTGAAGAATACATAGTAAGTTCCTTGTTTTAGTTTTGTAACAATTATTTCAAAATAAAAAGTTAACATTTTAAAACGTGTCTTCCTAATTGTTATGCAAAGCAGATACTAGTAACCTGATAAACCCGGTCCTCTCAGAATGCAAAGTACAGGCACAGAAGTAACTTCCTGATGTGAAATAGCAAGAGAATATGGGAAGGATGTGCTACACTGGGCTGAGTTCCTAAGTAAATTCTCAAATAAGGCTCTCCCCACCTCTGCCACCCCCAATACAAACTGAAAATAGTTCAGAATTCCTTAGGGGGGGTAAAAAACCCTCAATTTCATAGTGACATGTTAAGCTTCTTCTTTTTCTTCTTCTTCTTTTTTTTTTTTTCTTTTCCAGTGTAACTCAGCACTGCCTGAAAGGTCTAGCTTATTAGGAAGAAAGGACTGCCATTGTGTTGAAAGACATTTCTGAAAAGCTCAGGTGACTTTGTGGCAAAGCTTTCCTGATTCCCAGATCCTGAAACATTTCTCCTCCACAGGTGACCACTTAAACCCTTGCATGCGTGCACATCAACAGGTCTTAAACTCTGGCGAGTCTTCCTCAGAAGCAGAAGAGATTTAAGCAATTATAGCCCAACCCAGCCCAGCCTTCCAACATCCTTCATAGAGTCACCTCTTATTAGTTCTCTTCTAATCCTGCATCTAAAATCTTGAGATTCACTTCTCTTCTTGGGTTTCAACTCAGATGACTGCCTTATTCCCTGAACAAGAGAATCTCCCTTTATGGACCGGGTACTCTATGTGAACTTGCTCCTTCTAGATCATCCTCTTTTTCTTCTCTTTTCCCTTCTACATTCACACTCTTACAATCAAAGCCAAATATCAGGCTCTGATCTAGACAAACTCTCCCTCAGATAGTACTTGCCTGAACCCCTGTCTCACCTTCTGGAGTCACAGTCTGAGGGTAGAATTTGGGAACTTCTCACTTAGACCACTGATCTTTGAATTACCCTGTAGAGCCTCAGGATTTCCATGAGTGACTCAAGGGCCACTATAGGAAGATGGGGATTAGAAAACCAAGCTGCCATAGTCCTTCTTTGAGTAACAAAGAGCCTTGGTGATCTGTTTAGCATGTTATTATTCTTCCATATAATATTTTGCAGTCTCACTATGCACTCTGTGACCTCAGGCAAGTTACTTATTTTCTCTGTGCTTCACTTCCTTTATTTATAAAGTCTTGATAATGATAGTGTTTATCTCATATAGTTTTAAAATTTAAATAAGTTAATATTCATACAATTCCAAAAGTACCCGACACAGACTTAGTGCTCAGTAGATATTATTACTGTCATTGCTATTGTCATTACACAAAGTATTTTGATGCTAAAAAAGAAAAGTTTAAAAATGTGGATAGAGGTCATTCTCACGTTCAATAAAGAACTTAGCTCTACAGGGTCCATGACAGTGTTCACTTGACTTTCAATGAGACACTTAAAATGATAAGATCCTCATTACCTGCAGTCATTATCAAACATTACTGATCGTCACAAAGTTTCTTTTGCTGTCAAGGTCAACATCTATTATCTCCAGTAAAGAGACAAAGATACATCATTTACTTATTTTAAGAGAGTCCCTAAGTGCTTTCTGATTTTTTCTTCAGGCCACTGTCACTGTTATTGTCCTCACTATCATGATCATTATCATCAAATACCAAAATTTGCTAAGAGCTTACTATGGGCCAGACCCTGAATAAGTATTTACATATACAATCTCATTTGAAACTTACAATAAGCTTATGATGATAGTGTCATTAACTTTATTTTGTAAGGTTGTTAAAAAGAAAAGTTATTTGACACTTATTAAAATGGTAAAAAAGGTGTCATTCAAGGTATAGTCTTGAATACTCCAATTGCTCTAGGAGAGAGAGATTAGGCTCAACTCTGAATAAAACAAGTGGGGATTTATAGCCAAAAAGCAAGTTAAGGGAGTCAGTAGATGGAAAATTACCAACATTAGTGACCAAGGATAAGGAGGATTCTTGCTAAAGGTTGGCCAAGAACTTACATATTAAAAATAGGGAATGAAGAACTTGATCACATATCAAGAGGGATCAGATCCAAAGGTAGAGAGATGATAAGCAGGATTCTATGCTAAGACAGAAAGGGGCAGGCCAAAGGCATGAGATGGAGGTGAGGTGGGGAGCTAGGTTAAGACCTAGTCAGGGAAAGGACTCAGAGGAGCCTAACTAAGGTTTAGTCAAAGAGAGAATCTTTGTCAAGCTATATAATGAAGACGATGGGAAAGTTTCTCATTATTCATGGTATACCCAAGTTGAAATATAGTTTCTTCTTTTGTTTTTTTGTTTGTTTTTATATTTATTTAAATTCAAATTAGTTAACGTATAGTGTAATAATGGTTTTAGGCATAGAATTTAGTGATTCATCAGTTACATATAACCCAGTGCTCATTTCAACAAGAGCCCCTCTTAATGCCCATCACCCATTTAGCCCATCCGCCCCCCAGCACTCTCCATAACAACTCTCTGTTCTCTGTATTTAATGGTATCTTATGGTTTGCCTCCCTCTCTATTTTTATCTTATTTTTCCTTTCCTTCTCCCATGTTCATGTTTCATTTCTTATTGCACATATGAGTGAAATTATATATTTATCTTTCTCTGATTCACTTATTTCACTTAGCACAATACATTCTAGTTCCATCCATGATGTTGCAAATGACATGATTTTATTCTTTTTGACTGCCAAGTAATATTCTACTGTATGTATACACATCTTCTTTATTATTTTCCATAATATTTTATTGTCAAATTGTTTTCCATACAA
>NC_043705.1:108647399-108758481 GCF_006229205.1 Suricata suricatta | reverse complement strand
GTAAAAAGAAAAGAGAAAGAAGAAAAGACAAAAAATATATATGTAAAAGGGGGTCGGAGACAACAAAGGACAGTAGACCGCTTAAAAGTGTATGACCAGTTTAGGGGAGAGGTAAGGATGAGATACAGGAGAATATATCTGGGTTGCAAGAAGGTGAAAAAGTAAGGGAGAAAGGAGAAAGGAATATAAGGAGTAAAATTTAAAGGAATTGAGTAAAGAAAAAGGAAAAAAAAGGTAATAATGACAAAGAAATAAGTACGAAACTAGTGAAGAAAAAAAAATTTTTTATATATTAAAAAAAACAAACAACCAAAAAAAAAAAACCAAAACAAAAAAAAAAAAAAAGAAGAAGGAAAAAAGAAAAGCAAGCAGCAGCTCCCTCTGGTGGATAGGCTTGGTTTGATGTGGTAAATCTTGGAGTCTGTTCTCAGAGGCTCCGCCCCTGCCTGAGGCGAAATGAGCAGCAGGAGGTGAAGTGCGCACCTTCACAGACTCAATTGCGGAGTCCCCACCCCCAGTCAGGATCACAATTGCAATGAGGGAAAGGAAAAAAACAAAAAGCAAAAAACCGAGTCTCTCTTAGTTTCTTATAGCTTTGCTCAAGATGCTGTGCGCTGCTGGAAATAAGCTGGGAGCTCCTACAGTCTAAGCGAGCGCCCGGGCCTCCACCCGCCACCCACTCTTTATTGGGTGTCCCGTCGGTGTGCGCCCTAGTTTTTCCCTGTGGGCACCCGGGATTCACGCAGTCCGTGCAGAGGGCGAGGTGTGCCCTGGAAATGCGGTCCGTGGTCCCGTTCCCAAAACCAAGTTCGAATTGCTCGCGCCTGGCACAGTCGCCGCTCGGGCCGCTTCCCGCCGGGGAGCACGCCTCCCCAGCGCAGCCGCTTCTCACAGCCACAGGCGCCTCTGATTCCCCGCCGAGATGGCTTAGGGCTGGAGGCTATTCCTTCTCTTGCGCCCCGCTGCCCAGCAGTTATCTATGGAGTGGGTTTCTGTCTCCAAGCGCAGCCAAGTGTTCTATACCTCTTCCCCAGAGACAGTTCTATGAGCGCGTTCTGACTCTGTCTCTTCCCTTTGTCTCCCGGGCGCCCCGCACTTGCGCCACGTTGGACTGGGGATCTTACCTCCCCTGCCCGTCCAGGCTGGCCCGTCCTCGGATCTCCCCCGTTTGCCCCCACTCACTCAGATATCCTTGAGGTTCTATTCCTTCTGGAGTTCGTATTTTCTCCTTCTGCTCTCGCAGATGAATGTAATATCCTTCTCAGTTAGAAAAATGGTGCGGACGGAGTTTACAGAGCTCCCTTCCTCTCCACCATCTTGGCTCCACTCTATATTCTACTACACATCTTCTTTATACATATATACATATATATACATATATATACCACATCTTTATACATTCATCAGTCGATGGACATTTGGGGTATTTAATTTGTAATATAGTTTCTAAGAGTAAATGCTCATTAATATTTACTGGATGATTAAATGAGTGTTAAGAAATTAAGGCTACTAAGAAATAACTTGCACAAGGTCATGTAGGAAATGGTGGAGCTGGCAATGAATTTAGCTCTGCAAGACTCTTAGAATTTCAACTCTCAGTAGTATGAAGATGCCTGGCCCCCCAGACCAGCACAGGTTCCAGCTGTCTTCATCCTTTTGAAGGGAAGCAATTGTGAATTTCAGTCTCTCAGTCTTTGACACTACTTCTGTTAGTGGTATAAACAGTGTCTTACAACTGTCTACCAAAACTGTGAGAGCTGCTCACAAGTCATAGGGTTACTCTATTTGAAAATTGTTACATTTCAAAATAATTGTCCTTGTAGGCTTCATCAAAAATTTCAAATGAAAAATGGTTTGATAAAGCACAATTAAATGTATGTAAAGCATGGCCAAATGATTGCTAATTTATCTATTAAAAAAATTATTGTATTAGCATAAGATGTCACTGAACTTATATGTAACTATGGCCCATGGAAAAGTCAACATCTCATTCTTTCTTTTCTTTTCTTTCTTTTTTTTTTTTGAGAAAGAGAGAGCATACTCACTTATGAGCAGGGAAGGAGGGTGGAGTAGAGGGAGAGGGAAAGAAAGAATCTTAAGCAGGTGCATGTCCAATGCAGAGCCCAACATGGGGCTTAGTCTCATGACCGTGAAATCATGACCTGAACCAAAATCACGACTCTGACATTTAACTGAGCCACCCAGGCACCTCAGCATCTCATTCTTGAACCATGAGCCTGTACTTCAGGAACAGTCAAGCCACAGCAACCAATAAATCTATTATTGGTTAGATGGTCACATAGCTCTGTATTATTGCCTTTGAGGAATCCCTTCTTCCAACAGCCCTTGATAAGGAAACTTCCACCAGAGATATGGCAGGTAAATGAGGTGTTACTGCTCAACAAGTCCACCCATCTTACCTACTTCTCAGATTTTGAATCTCAGGGAAACTATCGCTCTTCTAAAGAGCATAAGTCATTGATTGTTACTGCTAGATCAAGTCTTGGGTGTTGATACCTTTTCCCTGTGCCCAGTCTGGAGTCTCAATTGGCAACATTTCCCATTTGGTGCTGGAGAAGACAGGAGGAAAGAGGGGAAACTGGGAAAGTGTCAAAACTTAGAAAGCTACCATGCTGGTGAATATTCCTGATGAGTGTTCCCTGGAAAAAATAGTACAATCAAGAATATGTAGTAAACTGGGTGAAATGACTTAACTTCTTTGAAACTTCACTTTCTCATCTGTAAAACAAAGAAAAGGGTAATAACTGACAGATTTGTTATGAAGATCCAGTTGTATAACAGATGTGAAAGCACTCTATCTTTCAAGTATGTAAAAAAACAAGATAATAACAATAGTTCTTTTGGGTTCTATGATCTATTAAAATGTCATGAGCAACCATCTCACTTCACAATGAAAGAATTTCCATGCTAGCAGATGTTTCTGACCTCCTCCCAGGGTTCTGTTTCTGAAAATATCTGCTTCACAATTGAAGCAGGAACTCTTGACAATATATAAGGCAGAACCCAAGTACAGAAAGTCACTTGTTTTACCTCCATCTGACTGCCCTTGGCAACTTCAGCAGCATTAAAGCAATCGCTGTGACCCTGCTCTTGGCTTTGACATTTACAACCATCTTCAGTGAGTATCTCCATTATAATATCCACTGTGCCAGATACCAGCAGCTCATGTTGTTTTCTGCTCACAGAATTCTGGGATAAACACAGATACATAGCTAATAAGGGAAGCTTTTTGAAATGCATTTGTTTTTGGTCTCTACCAATAAATCACTAAATAAGACCATCTCTGGGGCTGAATAGACCTAAGTACTTGGTTAGCTACGGGCAAATTCTTATCCATATGAATATTTTGTAAAACATCATTTGTAAGTGTACATCCAGACTCTGCTTTAATTTGATATCACCATTTATGGGGATGTCATTTCTTCATAAAACAGTCTCATCCATTGTTTGGCAGAATGAACTATTATTATTCTTCCATTGAGTTGAACTCTGCTTCCCTAGAATTTTCAACTGCCATTTATATTTGCTATATAATAGAAGACATTCCCTAAATATAAAACCAGTTGTTTTTCTTTCAATGTTTCCTAAACTCTGATTATGAGGTAGGAAGAACTCTTCATTATTATAGTAGCTTCTCTATGCTTTGGCTATGCTCTATTCCCACTCCCAAAAAGGGAGGAGGGGGATCTGTGCTGAGCTTCAAGCTTTGATATTATATTGATACACAGCTCTGAAGAAAGTCTTATATTTTTGACAGTCTGAGAGCTGAAACATAAATAAAAGAGCATTTTTCTACTAAGATGAGGTTCGTCCAGAGTTTAATTTAGTTAATCTTGCCTTTGTTTTTCTTACAGATGTAGAATGTGCCACACGCCATCAACTGGTCAGTATATCCGTCTTGATCTAAAGGTCCTACTTCTACTAATTTTAAAGCCAGTATCAATAAGGAAATATTTGCTTCTATGCATTAATTAAGTTGCTATGAATTTTTAAGTATCAAAACTGGTTTTATTTTGAAAAAAACTATTAAGAGATCTTTCTGAAATAGACATAATAGAACAAAGTGGTTAGGTACCTAGCGTTCATGTTATAAAGTCCTGAGTTTGTATTCTAGCTCCCTGATCGTGTGGCCACGGGCAATAACACTGGTTTCATAAGCTTATTGTGAGACTTAAGGCCACAATGTTTGAAGAGAGGCGAGCATAAGTACCTGGCACATAGTAAAGTTCAATAAGGACAAGTCATAATTGCTGTCATTGTTAAATGGCTCACACACATCTTTGTTCTTTATTTTAGAGAATGAAGCTTTCAATTGAAACTTCCCATTATGACTCTTATTAAGTAATAACTATTGTTGAGAAATTCTGGGTGTGGTAGTGAAAACTTTAAATCAGGAGTCAAAGCGTTTTAGGTTCTAGATCAAGCTCCATGACTTTTCAGCCATGTGACTCTGGGGCCGGGAGGAAGCTCCTTTCACCTCTTTGAATCTTTTGTTTTACTTATTAAAGAGAAGTATAAGATTGTCTATTCTATTCTTCTGATTTAGTAGCTGCTTGAGAATGAAAAGGATTCATGAATAGGAAGCCTCGGGAGTCTCTTGGTCACGTTGTACATATCACATTAAGTCCTGGCGCTGGGGTTTGAAGGCAAGAAGTGAAATCATGCAGGCGCATACTCACCATTCCCATTCTCTGCCATGCTCCACTGGACTCAGGTCCTTCTGCCATTTTGTCATGCTTACTAATCTTTGTATCACCAGCTCTCAGCTCAGCCCTAAAACTTAGAAGGGGCATGGTGGATGGCAACCAAAGGAACGAGAGGATTAATTAATGGAACATAGCTGCAGGGGAAGATGAATTTAACTTGAAGTTTGACCATATTTCATGTCTTCATGTCTTCTGTACACAGCCAGAGTTTGTGTAGGCCAAGGGATAAAAATAACTTTATTTACTCAGCATTTTCCATGTTACATATATCTTCTTGATTATATATATTTTTTTACTTTAACCTTACACTATAGTTATTATTGTCCTCACTTTGCAGGTAAAGAAACCAAAGCTTTAAAGAAGTAAATTAATTGTCTCACAGTCATATTGCAGGGCACATCAGGATTTGAATTCTGATGTGTTTGACTTTTATTGTTCACCTTCTTCAGTTTGCTTATAGATGAAAAACATGGAAAACTCTTTCTTGGTGATTTCATCCTGGCTCCTGCAGAGAGCTTCACACATTGGCTTTGTTCCTGGCACTTAGAACAGTGATTCTCAACTCTTACAAGAGGAAAATACGTGTGTCTGTCTGTCTGCTGGTTAAGCGTATAATAATTTGTTACCAATAATTAATGGTAAAAGTTGCTAATGATGTTCTAGTTCTTAAAACGATAGTAGGTATCCCTATAACACATCTCATACTTACATTCAGATAGACTCTTTAAACAAAAGAGAGAAATAGCAAGATGTGCAGAACACTAATCCCATAGGAATGGTTACATTTGTGAATCTGCCATGGATGTTTTTAAATTTAAATTTTAAATTTTAAATTTTTAAATAAATAATGACTTGGTTACGAGCTATCATAAAGAAGTTTATGACTCATAATTTTATATTTGGTGTAAGAAATCTTCATATCTGATATACTTCAAAGGCGTTTGATGAGGACAGACCGTTAAGATAGGAAACGAATGATTGGAGAGCCCTCTAACCTTGCTTGGGCAATCCTAAATCCTGGGAATAAAGATTTGGTTGAAGACTATTAATATGTATTTCCAGGTTGATTGCAGTAAATATGAGAAGTTACCACAGGGAAAAGAGAGATTTTGTTATGAAATATATGCACCAATTTGTGGATCTGATGGCAAAACTTATGGAAATGATTGCTTCTTTTGTTCTGAAGTTCTGTAAGTACTGAAATATTTTCTTTTTTATATTTAAGGTGTAATTATGTATTATGACATATATATGTCAATTAGGGGAAGTGGTTTAGGGAATAACAAATATGTGAATATGATGAATATGTAAAATTTGGGGTCCTTAGTGTCATTGGATCCCTACATATTCTGGCAGTAAAGCAAAAAAATTGAGAATCTCTAAATTGGAAAAAAGTTGGAGGGTTACCAAGTTCAACTTTCACCTACTAATCTATTGCTTGAACTCCCTATACAAAAAGTTCAAGTCATCTCACAGTCCATGTTGATTATTTCCAGGGACAAGGAATGTCCCTCCTCCTAGGCATGTGAGTCCAGTCATCTGTTAGAATGAACCATATTTATTGTTCAGCTTTAACAATTAAGTTTAGATATGTTAGAACCCCCTACTTATTGGCACAAAAGGTGATAATAACTAAAAATCCTAAAGAAATTGTTCTGTTTTAGAGGGTGACTTCTCAACACCATATATTTTGGAGCTACAATAAAAATTTGAAATTATATGTCAAGCAGTGGAGAAACAAATCAACAGATATCAATATTCTCTTTAAAGAATGGAATCTTGCCATTTGCAATGACATGGATGGAGCTAAGGAGTATAATAATGCTAATTAAATTTGAAAACCAAATAGCCAAAATTAGCTAAGAGGTTACAAAGTAATCATCTGAAAGATAGATGTGTTAGTGTTGGCTCAAAAGATAGAAAGGGCACCTGGGTGGCTCAGTCAGTTAAGCGCTGACTTTGGCTCAGGTCACGATCTCATGGTTCGTGGGTTCAAGCCCCAAGTCAGGCTCTGACAGTTCAGATCCTGGAACCTGCTTCTAATCCTGTGTCTCCTCTTTCTGCCCCTCCCCTACTCAACTCGATCTCTCTCTCTCTCAAAAATAAAATAAACATTAAAATAAAAAAATTGTTTAAATATAAGATGGTGCATGATATACTAGAATGAATAGAAACATACAGATCTTTTTAAGTATTTTCAAAACACACATGAATGAAAACATACACCTAATACACATGGCATGTTGTTCTGGTTCTTTTTTTTATATCAGAAAAAATATTTTTATAAAAAATCATGTTTTATGACAAGTGCAAAATATGACTTTTATGACAAAATCATTTATGGAAAAAAGGTTTCTAGATGTGTCACCTTTTATTAGAAATTCATTAAATATGTTTTCAGGGGTGTAAACTGATTGTGACATATTTGGAGCATCATCCTCACATAACCAGCACCAGTTGCTCAAGTATTTTTAAACTGCAGTCACTCCCTCCTTTTAAAAACACCAATAAGTGGAGAGACTTGAGTACATTATTGGGGGGTCCACTAGTGAAGTTTGGATGCTAATAAAATGTGTATGGCCTCAGCAATTTTCATCTGTTGCTATTTTCTCTCCACAGAAAAACTAACAACAAACTGAAATTTGTGCGTTTTGGAAAGTGCTGAAGCTATCTTCTGATTCAGTCACAGGAAACACAGTTTTTCTCCCATATATAACCTCTGCCACATTGTCTAATCTTGTCACCAGTATGTCTTGATTTCTTTGCAGAATAAAGTAGACAGACTAATGGAAAATAAATATAGGTCTGACTCTTTTTCCTTCAGGAGTTGAATATTCCAGATTTATTTTACTTTTGATGATGTCTAATAGACCATCTTAGGCCAACATCCTGGGAGAAAAGGGTTAATTAAGAACAGTAGTGGGCCACCTGGGTGGCTCAGTTGGTAAAGTGTCCAACTTCAGCTCATGTCATGATCTCACGGCTTGTAAGTTTGAGCCCTGTGTTGGGCTCTGGGCTGACAGCTCAGAGCCTGGAGCCTTCTTCAGATTCTGAGTCTCCCTCTCTCTCTGCCCCACCCAGGTCTGTGCTCTGTCTCTTTCTCAAGCATAAAATAAACAAATAAATAAAAATTTTTTAAAACATTAAAAATTAAAAAAAAGAAAAGAACAGTAGTGCGGTGCCTAAGTGGCTCGGTTGGTTAAGTGTCCAACTTCCACTTCTGCTCAGATCATGATATTGAGCCCTACATCAGGTTCTCTGAGGTCTGCACAGAGTTTGCTTTGGATCCTTTGTCCACTGCCCCTCCCCAGCTCCAACCTGCCCCCTCTCATACTCTCTCTCTCTCTCTCTCAAAAATAAATAAATACTAAAAAAAGAAGAAGAAGAAGAAGAAGAAGAAGAAGAAGAAGAAGAAGAAGAAGAAGAAGAAGAAGAAGAAGAACAGTAGTGGGAGTCAGAAAATCTAAGAATCTGAAGCAGATGCCTTCTTCTTGCCCAAGCTGGGAAAACACCCCAGTGCATGGCTTAGTGCTTATGTATTCCTAAAACATGAACAGAAAAGAGGGAGCCTTCAAGTCCAGGACTCAGGAAATACTGTTTTGCTAGATAGTTCTTGTTTAAGACATTGAAAGCTGCCTAGATTGAGATTGCTGTCTATTTCCTACCAAAAAACATGTTTGTAAAATGTGGCTGGTCAAACATGTCCGGTAAAGTTTTGCAAATTCCCATGAATTAGTTAATGTCTTCCATGGGTTTTTTTTCACCCCTAAAGTTTGATCTCAGGCCTAGAACCCCAAGCTTATCTTTTCCTACTATTATATGTTTCAAAAATATTATATGTTCCAAAGATCATATTATCTGTTCCAAAGAACAGAGAGTATGCCTGTGCACATCTTTGTAATCCTCTTGTGCATCTATGCAATTAACAAATATCTATTAATGCCTACTTTGTAACAATATCTATGAATGATATGGGAACAAAGGGAAAAGGAAAAACAGTAAATTTCCTTACTGCCTGTGTCCACTGACAAGTCCTTGTAACAGGCAGAGTGACATTCCTCTAGGAACTCTACTGCCTCAATGATGACACTTTGCTAAGGGCAAAAGGGAATCTTAGCTTAACATTATCCCCATCCCCCAGGGTCCTACTTTAACATTGAAAAATTCCATTGGAAACTTCCTTTATCTTTGTCCCCCAAGATATATGTTAGCAGTCATACTCCAAGCTAAAGGCCACCTGATATACATCTGAAGGGTCTCATGACTGAGTTTTACTAAACAGTAATAAATGACCCTTTCCTAACAGCAGCTAGCCCCTCAAGGTCCTGCAAACCCTGTTTCCAAAATTCCTTAGAGACTTGCATTATCCCTAACCCCCTGCAACCCGAAGGTATGTAACCTGTCACTCTTCACGACCCCGGTGCCTCTCTTTCTGCCCATGGGTCCTTTAATGAAACAACCTTTCTGCACTGAAGATGTCTCAAGAGTTCTTCATTGGCTGTTGGCCCCAATGTCCAACACTTCAAACCACATCATTATGTATTCTCTAACGAGCTTCTCCTATGTATTCACTCATTCGTGTCATCCTCCCAGATTATCAGACATCATATTATATTCCCATTAATTTGTAAGCATCTCTTTTGCTATGTTGTGAGCTCATAACTGATATGCTGCAGGTGTTTGATTAACGCTTAATAAATGAACTGACTTAAATGAAGATGAACTGAATTTGACTTCTATCAACAAGTAAGCAAGGAAATCATGGTGTCCTACCCCAAATAACCCTGAAGTCATGTGTCACTTCCTGACTCAACTCTGGCACTAGAGTGTGTATGGCAACCGTTGGCTTTCTTCACTAACCCAACCTCTGAATGTTTTTTCACATTCCCATGAAAAAAATCCACAGACAAACAAATAATAGACTTACATGACAGTCACCTTGCTTATCTACAGCTGGACACTCCCCACCACTTTCCTTTCTTCTACTGTCACCTCTTGCCACACTACCCTGTAAGTCTCTGTCATTCATAGCATGAAGAGAAAATTGCCATAAAAATTTAAAGATGCACAAATGAAATAAAATAAAAATGTAAGATTTAATAGATGGAGGCAGAGACGAGAAGAAAGAGGGAGACCAAGTTATGGAGACAAGAAAGCCTTTATTTGGGGTCTGCAGCCCCTGGACAAGGTTCCGTGACTCGAATAGGGGCTGAGTCAGGGAAGTCGCACCCGGTTTGGGAGGGGCAGGGTTTTTTTTATGAGTGAGGGGGTTACGGGTTTGGTCTTGGGGGGCAGATTACCAAGTAAGGGCATTTTAGGGTCACGACTGAACAGGATAGATTGCCTACTTCGTCAGGGTGGGGGGAAAACTGGAGCTTCAAGATTGGCTGTTTTCAAATGGCCCAGGACATTCCAGGTCTGCAGGTGAGGGGTGGGGGTCCTTGGTGCATGGTGTTCTCCTCCAACCCACAGTGAAATGGCCGCTCGGTCGCCATCCCAATCTATTAAATCTTACAAAAAACAAGTAAATATGTGGCCAAAACTGTTGCTAGAACTGAGGCCTACTCACATTCTAAGAAATCTCACTCTGTTTCATTTTTAATCCTTCTTCATAGTTCAGCAAAGTAGGCATCACGATAGCCAATATACCAGTCCTTCTGGGACAGGTAACTCCTGTCAGAGAACAAAGGTAGGCTAAAGAATTGGCTTTGCAATTTTAATTAATAATAATAGTACAGAGCAAGGAAGCGGAAGCCCGATCTATAAAAACATCCCTTTAACAAAAAACATCCACATGGACACATGCTGAAAACTTTTCAGAATTTCTTAAGAAAAGGAACCCTGAGTCAATCAATATAAAGTTAAGCTTTTTTGTGAATACCTGTTTCAACACTGGAAGACAACTACCAAAGTTGTGAAAGAAGCCTCTAGAGAACTCAGGAAACTATCTGACCGTTCCAGTTGCCAGACTTCTAGGCGCTGATTTCCTGGGATATGAGCCATTTAAGGCTTAAACATAGGCTCTGTGGCTCAGCCCAGCCCTGGGGAACTGACTCATCAAAGCATAAGACTGACTCCTGGGTTTCATTCTTCTTGTGCTTCATTGTTCCTGAATCTCATTCCACAAGCCAAGATCCCTGTTCTGACTGAGGCAGCTTCTCCAGCCTGAGGCCCCCCACTGTAACCAGCCCAGTAGCCCAACCCTCCGGTCTAGCACTTGTGGGCTCTGTTCACTGTTGCCCTCCTCCTCTCAACCCTACCTGTTCCAGAAATGGAGCCCAGCGGCAGACACTCAACAGTATTGACAGACTTCTGTGGTGTCGGTCACATCCCTAGTTGCCCGCTGCTTGGGCTTCCTGTCTGGACTTCAGCTCTTTCATGTTTATCCATGAGGCCCATGGATTGTCTGAACCACCATCTGCTTGCTGCCACACTCTTCAGACATTAATGTGTCCTCTTTGTCAGCTGAAATTGTTTGCACAGCTCTATAATAGAATGGCTAAGACAGTGATCATTTGGCAATTTATATCTCACATTTTTTTAAGATTCCAAAAACTGAAGGAAAAAATCCTAAGGAATTTTAAAAGAGAGAGAGAGAGAGAGGGATAGAGAACCCTAGGGCCAAACCTAGTTTTGCAGCTTCTGAGTAAACTTGACTTACTGGTTGAGCCGAGTTTCAGTTCTGACATTTCAAAATAAGGGCAGCAACAGTTCCTTATGGACTGGGCTGAGTCTAGGGATACACAATGCTGTGCCTGGCACATAATTAGCAAACAGTAAATGAGTGATTTTAAAAAACAATAACAACAAAAGTCTGTGGTCATCCTAACTTTGTTCCCTAAGTACAATGGGTAGTTCTATTTTCGGTCCTAGTTTCTCATTGTCTTCTCCCCAATTCCACCCTAACACCAGCCCACCCCCTGCCTGACCCCGGTCTGACCCGGTGCTGAGAGAGCGTCATGAACCTCCTGTTAGAGCAGACTAATCACTGTTGAAGCTACAGAAGGCAGCAGAGGGGTTTAATCACAATGCCATGGAAACATACTCCCATCAGGAACCTTGGAAAGAGATTTTTGAAGTTATGCTCATTTTAGGATTAAAAAAAGAAAAGAAAAGAAGAAAGAAAAAGAAAAAATACCTGTCTTCTGGTTTGGAGCCCCCTGAGAGCAGAGAATGGAGTCCTGGTTGTCTTTGTGTCTAAAATGAATATTTGGGTTTTTTCAGTTAAGTATTTTACTTTAATTTCAGTATAGTTAGCATACAGTGTTATATTAGTTTCAGGTGTACAATATAGTGATTCAACAATTCTACACATCATTCCGTGGTCATTATGACAAGTGCACTCTTTAAAAAAATTTTTTTTTAATGTTTATTTATTTTTGAGGGAGAGAGAGATAGAGAGATAGAGAGAGAGCTGGGAAGGTGCAGATTGAGAGGAGGACACAGAATCCAAAAACAAGCTCCAGGTTGTTGTCAGCACAGAACCTGACGTGGGGTTCAAACTCAAGAGCTGTGAGATCATGATCTAATCTGAAGTCAGACTCTTAACTGACTGAACCACCCAGGTGCCCTATGATAAGTTTACTCTTAATTCCCCTCACCTATTTCACTCAAAACCCCATCATTCCGGTAACCATCAGTTTGTTCTCTACTGTTAAGAGTCTGGTTCTTTGTTTTTCTCCCTTTCTCTCTCTCCTTTGCTTGTTTGTTTTGTTTCTTAAATTCCACATATGAGCAAAATCATATGGTGTTTGTCTTTGTCTCACTGGCTATACTCCTTAGCTCCATCCATTTCATTGCAAATGGTAAGATTGCATTCTTTAAAGAGAATATTGATATCTGTTGATTTGTTTCTCCGCTGCTTGACATATAGTGGGCAGCCTGATGTGTATATGTAATTTTTAAACTATAAGAGAAAAAAATAAAAACAAACTTAGGTTGAATATATTCAAAACCGTGTATTCAATGTCCTAATGGCATTTAGAGTCTCACACTACATTCTATATTGCCTGAAAATAACAAACGAAAACAGTGTTATTTAGCAAAGGGCAGGGAACAGAAGAACAAATGTAATTCCTCCACACTGAAGAAATGTTTCTGAGCTGTGGTTGTATGAGGGTCTTTGCTGGAGGAGAGGAAAATGGGGGTGCAGTAGGTGGGAGCCGTCAGCCTAAGTTGCAGCAAAATATGGGAGTTAGGGGAGGGTCCCATAAAAGGTTCCAAAGACAGAGCTTGTGCTATTTCTTAAACTGACTGATAGACATATGAGCATGTGTGTTGCTATTATTATATAAATTGTACATGTATGTTATATATACTCTTTTGTACGTATGATATGTAACAAAATAGAGAAAAGACAGAAAGGTGGATAGGAGAGAGGGGGTTGTTCTCAGGTATAAATTGGCCATGAATTTGAGATTTGCTAAGTGAAAAGCATCAATATAATAAA
The DNA here is from genome assembly GCF_006229205.1 of Suricata suricatta. Classification (NCBI taxonomy): domain Eukaryota; kingdom Metazoa; phylum Chordata; class Mammalia; order Carnivora; family Herpestidae; genus Suricata; species Suricata suricatta. The sequence goes on along the minus strand of NC_043705.1, from coordinate 108,745,305 downwards.
TTTGCCTTTATGGCATTCTCTTCCTTCTCCAATATCTATAGGTCACTTTGACATGTTTTCCTCAAGGATGGAGACTTAACTCTTCTCCTAAAATAGTCTTAAGCTGACCAGGAAACAGCCCTTACAGGGGCCCAAATCATAGAGAAAGGGATGCAGGCTGGGGAAGGGCACTTACTCAATTGTCCTGAGCATTTCCACTTTGTCATTGGAAGTTCCCATGAAGAACAAAGCACAGAATCAAGGGCATCTTGTCATAGAAACCATTGGTAAAAAGCATCAAATATTGAATGAGTGATTCAGAGATTTTTGGACATCACAGACCAATTGCATTTCTCTTTTTTTAATTTTTAAATGATTTTTATTTATTTTTGAGAGACAGAGAGAGACAGTGAGAGCAGGGGAGGGTCAGAGAAAGAGGGAGATCCAGAATGTGAAGACAGGCTTCAGGCTATGAGCTAGCTGTCAGCACAGAGCCCGATGCGGGGCTCGAACCCACAAACCATAAGGTCATGACCTGAGCTGAAGCCGGAAGTTTAACCAACTGAGCCACCCAAGCACCCCTACATTTCTTTTTAATAATTATTTATTGCAAAATAAAATAAAAGTCACCACAGAAATCCAAAACAAAAAAGTATCATGCACAATTTTCCAGAAACTTCTCTTTAGTTTATCTGTTATCCCTGTACATTGATGCAGTTTCACATGTTGACAGTAATGTCATAAAATTTTGTGTTCTATTTCTCTCCATTATGCCATAAGAATAATTTGGGTTTTTTTTCTTTCATCCCTAATCTCTTGAAATAACCAGGATACATAGCAACCTTTTAAAAAAAGTCACTGTTGGAAGACTAATATGGGGTTGTGAATTTTATTATAAAAAACATTAAGAAAAATGATAATCTACTTTCATAATTACTTCAGAATATGAAGCTGTGGTTGTAATCAGGTACTGTTTTCATCACTAAATCATTCTTATCATCTGAACTAGGTAGTAGCATGTAAAAACCACTCACAAAGACCAGTGATCTTTAAATGTAATTCTGAGGAACTCTGGGAAGTTCTTGAGGTTGCCTGAATAGCCCTAAAGTAGGCACAACAAGTGAGAACCCTCTACCACCTCTTCAATTCAGACACTTCCCTTTTATTTATTTTTTATTTTGGGCTATAGCAAGATTTTCTGGCTCCTTGCCCTTGAACTTGGGCAAATTTTTAATTTCTCTGGCTTATCTTCCCTTCCTCATTAGTTACATTAGGATTCTGCTTACTCACTTCAAATTTTTGTAGGGATTCAATGAATTCATGGATAATATAGGTTTAGAATGTTCATGGGGTGGTACATAATGAATTCAGTAAGAATTATAAAATGTAAAACACTTACAGCTACAATCCTTATGCTTAGTAGAGGAATTGCCTTTACAGGATGCCTAACAGGTATTTATGCTTCTTGGACCCATTGATGGAACTTTATTAAAGCCTCTTATTTTTATCAAGCTCAGATTAACTCTCATATTATTTATCCCCTCACTTGTCCCAAATATAGCCCTAAGAGCCACAGAGAAAAGGTGTAATTAAGAACTCTTTCAGTGTTTTTAAGATACTCTTTATACCTTCAGAGTTTACTATTAGTTGAAGAAAACCTTGGACCATGTCCTAAACTCACTGCTTTACCTCTGATTTAATTCACTAAACAATACTAGTAATAAATTTGTGTGCATATAATTGAGGTGTTTATAGTATTTACCATGGTCTGGCACCTAATTTATTTCTAGAGTAGGAAATAAAGTACTAGAGTAGGAAATAAAGTAGACAGGAGTTCAGAAAAAAAGTAATAAGTTAATGAATGAATCTGCTTTTTTCCCACTTGAGAAAAATAAAGTTTAATGAAGACAGATATGTGGTCCAATACTAGTAGGAGATTGCAGAGTTATGACTGATAAGGGCTCTGTTTGACCTTAGAGCTCTCAAATCCCTAAGCAATATCATAACCCCTGTCCCCAGACCAACCCATCTGGAATAGATTCTGACTGTTTTTATTCATTTACAAGAAGATAACCATGAATTCTCTGCTGCACTCTCTTTCCAGGCCAAGGGTACTATGTCCATTGGTGTTGTAGAGAATGCCTGTTAGTCCACAAACTCCAAAGCCAAGAGGAGCTGCCAGTGATCTTGTTACCATAAAATGGTTCTTTGAAGCTGTCGTTTTGCATAGTCAAGAGTCCTTGTAGCATTTAGCAAACAGCATAATGAATGGTTTGCTGGAATCTTGATTCAAGGTAAGTTACTTCCTAATATTTGGCACAATAAGAAGTGCAAATGTTGCATTCCCTTGGACAATGGTGTGCAGTTGATGGTATCACTAGCTAAGTAGGCCCCTGATACTGACTGCAATGGAGGTCTCTGGTTCTTGATCCATCTAACTCTACTTGGCCTCTAAACTCTGTTTGGAGACAAAGCAATCATGGCTAAAGCATCAGGGATAATCCAGCTTCTGCACAAATGGATTCTTAAAATATCCACATGGATCCTCATTCTTAGTCTGAGGATGCCAGTGATCTTCCCCTTAGGAAACTTGAGTAAGTAGCTTCCAACAGAGAACAGATATATTTCCAATAGATACTAAGTTAATGCTCCTACTAGCTCTACTTGTACTATAAAACTTGGATCTCCTGAGAAAGCCATACATCACTGTAAAGGATGGATTTTTGCATAATCCTTGCCAACCAAGATCAGTGAATGGATTCTTCTGCTCACTCTGGAATCAGATCTGGTAGGCTTTCAGTTGATGAGAACTCTGGGTAAAGGGCTAAGATAGCTGTTGCTGATAACCATACTGATGACTGAATCAGACTCATACGAAAGTGAATTTTTTAAAAAAATGAGTACTGGTCCCAGGAACCTTTCTTTAAGACTTATCTTAAACATTTACTAGTTCTGAGATCTTGGATAAGTAGTTAGCATTGCTAAGACCCAGTATCCTTCTCTATAGAATACCCATCTCAGACATATATGTGAATCAAATAATATATGTAAAGCACTAGGAATTGTTTATGAACCACCCAAATGTAAATTAGCATTAATTTAAGTTATATTAGTAATCCTTTCATAAGGAAACATTTCCCATAATTCATTGAATGTTTTAAGCCTGTTCTAGGGCATTGTTCTGGGAAGTAACATTTTTTAAAAGAGATGACACATCTGGCCATGATAAAATGCAAGTTTCAAATGAGCTAGGCTGATAATAGCAGGTCACTTCTCTTAACTTCCACCTTACTGCTTTCAGCAACATGAGAATGATAGCCCTTTATGATCCTGGAAACTGTGCCCAGGAAATTCTGAGACTTTTTCATTTTAAAGATAAACAAGTGTGTTTTTGCTTTAATGCATTTTTTTACTCTTCATCGAGAAATCATTGAATCACATAATCTCAGAGTTGGAGTGGCCATAATGTTCATCTAACCCAATTGTAAGAAAGCTTCCTGTGAGATCTCTGACAGGCAATCACATGTGGCTTCTGCTTTGATGCAAAACCTCTCTTGTCAAAAAAGACAGTCAATTCTTGACCTATTTGAGTTAGTAGAATATTCTTACTGTTGAAAATCAGCACTGACTCAACTTGTCATTTGTGACTGACATAAGATTTAAATAATGTAAAAATATATAATTTACTTGCCTGTTCCATATTTATGGAGTACTGAATATGGTCTGGCATCATTTAATAAACAAATTTTCATTATTATGATCTTCTTTCTAGTCTCAGGTCCTTTTTCTTGTACTCTATTCTCACTCCAGAAGAGCAATTAAAGCATTACCTCTCTTGCTGAATGAGTCTAAACTGATCATTAGTTCAATTCAGAGTTGATGGGAACCCCATGTCATCTAGCACAGATCAAGAACCAAAGCAAAAATCAGATTTCTCCCCCACCAAAATTGGTTTTGATTAAAGACAATGGTCCTTTCACAACATGTGATGTAGAATTACTACTTTTATGTAATTTCAAAATAGGGATGAATTTTTATAACAAAATAAAAAACTCGTCCATACATCTTTTACTATGTAAAAGATATGATTTGGAATCATCTATCTAGAATCACCAGGGATAAATCTGATAGGCCACACAATTTTTTTATGTACCTGAGTATTTACACTGTTATGTGTCTAAGATTTAAAGAATTTTAGATTCAAGCCATTATTAAATGGAGTAAATAGAGCATAGTGTCCAAGTGCACTGGCTTTAGAGTCAGAAAGAACTGTTAGTTCCCAGTTTTGTTGTTGTGTGACTAAGACACATCACTTTAATTTTGTGGACCTGTTTACTCATTTATACAATGAGAACAATTATTATACACACCTCATTGAATTACTATATGCTTAAAGGCTCTAATTTTTGCAAAGGGCTACACATAGCCCTTTATACATAGAAGAATTCTAGGACATTTAGCTAGTATAATTATAAAATGTCATATTTCTTTACTTACTCATTAGGGAATGAGGAATGTGATCTAACCTTTTCATTTTGATTCAGTGTGAAAATTATTAATATTCTTTAGAGAATTCTCATACCTGGTAATAAAAACTTGCAGCTAATGGACAGGCAATGGAAATGACACCTTAAATTCTCTTTGAGGATGTGCCTTGTAAGTGAAAGAGAATAATAAATTAGCATAGAAGTGAAGAATATGTACTTTGAAGTCACAGACTAGGGTTCTAGTAATATGCTTATTAATTACTAGCTATGATTTTGGAAAATGTACTTGACTTTTTCTGTTTGGGTTTCCATTTTTAAAAGAAATGTTAATAGCCTCTTCCTCAAAAGATTGCAAAAGCTAAAAGGTAAACCACATTCAGGGTTCTCAGAGGATTTCTGGCAATTAGTCAGGAGTTCCAGAAATGTCAACTATTGCTATTTTGCCTTCCTAAGAAGTATGTGGCTGACATGACATAGAGGGGGTAACAGAAGAGCGTGAGATGAATAGATGAACCTGTCTTGTGAAATGAATAGGATTTTCTGAGCAAATAGTGAGAGATAGCAGAGTACATGACATAAGCATCAAAATACATTACCCTTGGACTTAGAGCCAAAAGATGGATTGAGGACTGGCTGTGCTATGAATTTTGATCCAGTCCTTCCAGTTTTCTGAATCAGAAGTCCTCACCAATTTGCAAAAATCGGAACAGAAGTAACCACACTTCACTGAGTTGAAGGGAGGGCCCTGTTAGAACGTCTGTGATAGGAGACAAGTGCGGTGGGACGGACAGGCTCTGGCACTCATGTCAATGAGTGTTGGCCTCAGATCCGCTTCAGCTTTTGATCAGACACCAGTCACTTGTTATCTCAGAATGACTACCGTAATTAAATGGTAGTAATAGCCAGGCCCATGAGTAATACTTGGGGGCTCAAGGCAAGAATTAAAATGGAAGCCCATGTACTCTATGTCTATAATTGATTTAGCCCAAATATTTAAAATTTAGAGCTAACACACACTCAAATTTCTATCCTCCTACCTTGGCAAATATAATTTCACTGCAATGTGAAAGTCCAGGTTGAAACGTAAAATTGTCAGTTTCTTGCTAGACTGTAATGGCATGAGAGAAGGTGACAGTAGGGCATTGGTCCCTCTCTTGGCCTGTAGTAGGTCTCCTCTTCTCCCACCTCAGTTCTGAAGAGCCTTCTGTACATGACCCTGCACACGAAAGCCTGCATGTTCGATCTTCACTTGACCTCTGGCAGTTACCCCTAGGTCACGTCTCGGGGTGAAGGCTGTGCATACTAGGGAGGATGGACCTGAAGAAGAAATTTACAGAGGCCCTATAAGCAGGCCCAAGTCTGTTTGTAAAGAAAGTTTAGGAGTTTAGGGATCCAAAGTATAGTCTAGAAGGGGATTACAAGTGTTTGTAGGGCAGATGTCTTTTGGCGGCTTCCAACAGTTTTCTGGCTGCCTCAGGCAAGGATTATCACTCTCCAGGGAGTGAACCAGTAAACAAAATTTGCATCTGGAGGCTGGAGATTGCCATTTCCTGGTCCAAGATTTTGGTGTCGGTCATGCTGGGCCAGACGTAGTCTTTGACCTACTAGCTCTTAGCCCTGTAAGGAGAGGCATAGCTGGACAAGATCCAGAGGGAAGCCCCCTAAATCTTGGAGGAGGTCCAGGGCAAAGAAGCTCCTCTTGCATATATTTAAAGATGGAACCAGTAATAGTTACTTCTCAAAGTGATGACAATGAGATATCACCTCATACCCATCAGAATGGCTACAATCAATAGCACAAGAAACAGCAGATATTCGCGAGGATGTGGAGAAAGGGGAAACCTCTTGCACTGTTGGTGGGAATGAACGACCCTAGAATCCAGCAATTGCACTCCTAGGTATTTACCCAAAGATCACAAAACTACTAATTCAAAGGGATACATACACCCTGATGTTTATAGAAACATTATCTATAATAGCTAAATTATGGAAACAGCCCAAGTATCCATTGACTGATGAATGGATAAAGAAGATGTGGGGTGTGTGTGTGTATGAAATATAATTTGGCCATTATAAAGGATGAAATATTGTCATTTGCAATGACATAGTTGGAGCTAGAGAGTATTATGCTAAGTGAAATAAGTCAGAGAAAGACAAATACCATATGATTTCACTCCTATGTGGAATTTAAGAAACAAAACAAACAAATAAAGGGAAAAAGAAGAGAGAGGCATACCACGAAACAGATGGTTAACTATAGGGAACAAACTTACGGGACCAGAGGAAAGGTAGGTGGGGGGATGGGTCAAATAGGTGATGGGGATTGTGAGGGCACTTGTTGTGGTGAGCTCAGGGTGTTGTATGGAAGTGTGTTGAATCACTATATTGCATACCTGAAACTAATGCTATGCTACATGTTAGTTAACTGGAATTTAAATAAAAACTTTTTTAAAAAGTACTATAAGGATTAACAGAGAGCATATGGAAGGGAAGTACCCAGAACATGTAACAATGTTAACAATGTTAAATTATATAAATGTTAATGTAGCTATTACTATTATTATTATTGTTATTATTATCATTATTATTCGAATATTCTTGGGAAATGACTGGGAGCTATAGGAACACGGGTAGTATTTTGGTAATCCTGAATCCTTTCGTCCCTATAAATCGTTAAAAGCCCTTGTCATCAATTATTATATCAAGAACATAACATTTGTCATGCTATGAGTTTAAACAAGCTCTTCTGGGTTTAAAGATTTTAAAATCCATACTAGCCTAAACTTTCTTTTCCTAAATGAAGCTTTCCCACAGCTCAGCAAATATTTCTAGCATGCTTTTTCCATCTCAAATCACTAAGAGACAATTTAGTAATCAAGAAGAATTCTCTTGCTTGAATACAATGCAAGTATAGGATGCCTGGCTAATGCTACTACATCATCTGTCTTGATTCCATCCCACTGTCCTTGGGCACTTGCCTCTTCTCCCTGTGCTTGTCTTTGCGCCTGGATGTCCCTTCTCCCGTGTTCTTGCCCTTGCCCCAGGCTACAGCAGCCCCATGACTATCTTCTGCCCAGAGGAGTCTGAGATACTGTCACCTCACAGATGGGTGGATATATTTTTCTCTGGAAAGACATTGTGACAACACATTTTTAGGACTATTGGGAAATCATAGAGTCACAGAATCTCAGTTCTTAAAAAAAAAGACAATCTTATGGTTAAACTTTCTGTTCAGAGAGGAATCTTACTCCATATCCCTGAGAGATTGTCATTCTTGCTTCTGATTAGATGGCCCTGAAGATCAGGAAGTCAGACCATCAAAAGGCAGCCTTCCCCATTGTTTGACATCTTGAATGTTCAGAAAATTGTTTGCTCACAGTCTCTCAGCCAGCACCAGCTGATGCATCATGTGCTGGGCGAGCACTGGGTTAGGGGCCTAGGATGCAATGATAAGGAAGATCATCCTTGTCCTCAATGAACACTTTATGTGAGCCAAAATGCTAAATAAGACAGTGGTTAAGTTGGTGAGCTCTGAAATCAGTTTCACCAGGTTTAAGTTCAGCTGATCATACTAACAAAATTTCAGCTATATGATGCTGAGATTCGAAGGTAAGTTCTAAGATTCTAATGTAAAACATGCTGACTACAGTTGAAAACACTGTATTGTATAATTGAAATTTGCTTAGACAGTAGAACTTAAATGTTCTCTCTCTCACACCCACACAAAAGATAAATATGTGATGAATGTGTTAATTAACTAGACAGGGAAAATCCTTTCACAATGTATATGTACATCAAATCATTGCAATGTATACTTTAAATATCTTACAATTTTATTTCATTTTACTTATTTTTTTTTATTCTGGAGAGACAGAGAGGGAAAGTTGGGGAGAGGGGTAAAGGGAGAGAGAGAATCCAAAGCAGGTTCCAAGCTCCATGAGTAGCCCTGGGATCATGACCTGAGCCAAAATCAAGAGTTGAATGCTCAACCAACTGAGTCACCCAGGTGCCTCTAAATATCTTACAATTTTAAAATAAAATCCAAAAGAGGACTGGTAAATATCTCACAATTCTGTTTTTCAGTTCATTAATGTATAAATAATTGTATTTGTATAATATGATTTGTGGTTAAACTGATTTAGCAGGGTTCTTGCAAAAACTAAGTTTGACAAGGAATTGCACAAGGAAAGTTCAGGAGCCTTAGTAAAGTTTAGTCAAGCAAAGAATCTTTGTCACAATGTAGAAAGAACGATCTGTTCTAAGATAGTCAAACCACAAGTGCTTGGGAGAACTTGATGTTCCTGGGAAATCTGAGAACTTCTATTTTTAGAATAATACATCCTTAACAAGTGAGCCTCATGTCTTTGTTTTAGTAACAGTATGAACGAGGCCCCATTTTACCTGGTCATATAACAATTTTCAATATGGAATTTTTGATTTTTCATTATCTCTGAGTCTCTACCTTGTTACATAATCCAAATATTATAATAGAAATCACATAATGGAGTTGAGTTTCTGTGTATAATTCCGATTATTTCTTTAACATGCTTTATGTTCAATATGATAGTAGGTGCCATGACCAGAGATGGAGGAATGGATATAGCAATAAAAAAGGATAAAGAACCACAACAGATGAACACAGGGGAATGGAAAGAAAAATAAGATAAAAACAGAGAGGGAGGCAAACCATAAGAGACTCTTAAATACAGAGAACAAACTGAGGGTTGCTGGAGGGGAGGTGGATGGGGTTGGGCTAAATAGGTGATGGGCATTAAGGAGGGCACTTGTTGGGAGGAACAGTGGGTATTATCTGCAAGTGATGAATCACTGGGTTCTACTCCCGAAACCAATACTACATAGTATATTAACTAATTTGAATTTAGATAAATAAATTTTTAAAAAGGATAGATTGTTCTACTAAAACAAAAAAATTGCTGTTACTGTTCTATCCTAATCTGTCAGTTCTCACCTGAAGAGGGGAATCAGACTCTGTTATGCAATTTAAGTGTGTGTGTGTGTGTGTGTGTGTGTGTGTGTGTATGTGATATGTTTGAGTCACACTCTGGACCTACTGAATCAGAGTCTTTGGGAGGAAGGGGGCAGATTTTGGAGATAGATATGTACATTTCAAAACATTTTTCCCAGAATTACTCTAAGTTCATCTTTTTCACATCTGTTTCTTCTTCCTAGTTAAAAAACAGAATGTACTTCTAGGGAACTGAATAATAATGTAACAGTCAAACAAGACAGTGTTAAATCATGCTGTGATGCCATAGCGCTACAGCCTCTTACAAATGAGATATTTTGGCCTGCAAAGTGTTCTGAGTCTTTGGGGACCTGGTGACTTTGCCCTTGGTGTCACATGTAAACAGGTCATTTGTAAAGTGACTTCATAATGGGATCTCAGGTTCTAATAAGGGGATAGAGCTCTCAGTTCATCAAGAGAATTGAGCCTTTGAGGATTTCACTAAGAAGTTCTTGACAGAGGGAACACCAGGGGAATGAATCACATTGTTCCTTTTGGGAAAAGATGAAAACTTTCTTTGTGGCTATGTTGGCTACTGTCTATTTCTCATGTAAGGATTTGTCAAAGAACTTTGGGGAGGGAGTAAACATTTGATCTTCCAAGGAAAGTAACAAGCCAATAATAACTGTTTTCTAGATGTATGGATTTTTGAAACTTGGAAATTTCTCTCAGAGATGAATTTACTACCTCAGCTAGAATGAATATCAGTGGTGAATCCATTTTCCAATATTCCAAAAACTCTGCCATAGACAGATTCAGACTTGAGATATCCTAACGGGTGATCTATGAAAGGTGTAATCACTATTGAACAAATAAGTTAGTCTTTTGAGTTGATAATCAATTTCATCTCTCCTCCTGTCTCTTCTTACTACTTTTCCACTACCACACACTGGCATTGATTGTGTGGGCACGCACATGTGTGTGTATATTCAAATGCCTTCAAAAGCAGTATCAATTTCTAACATGGCTTACTATTAGAGCACAACCTAATGTTATCAAATCTCAAGAGAGGGCTTAGCTCTTCCAATTAACTCCAGCAACATTGGAATTAAACCCATGAAGTGAAACTAAATCTGCCAGCTGAGAATTGATCCGGTGAAGTAGAAGGGTAGGTAAGGACACTCAGCTGCGGCAGCTGAAAGAAGTCAAGGCTACTAAGTAAAATATAAAGTATGAAAGTTATAGGAATCATTAATCGCTTGGGTTAGCAGTTATTGACACAGAGATCCCAAGCAGAGCAAGAGGCTTCCTTATAAGCAGATTGAGTTTGGAAAGAAGATATTTAAGACAGGCTATAGTCAAAAAAGAATGCAAGTATCTAAGATTCCTGTCAGCAGGTAGCCAGGCTGACCATCAAGAACTAGACTTTCTTTAAAATAGGTCTACACAATGTCTGAATAGCCCAGCTGTGGATGATATACCAAGACCCAGAGGATGAAGTCTCTCCTGACTAAAGTCATCATTACACCTAGGAACAGGTTATGGTTGAATTCTCAGATGGGACAGTAAGTGTGCTTGCCGAAGTGCTTTGGGAAACAGACATGGCTAGGCAAATGTTACATGAAGGAGGCACATATTCTTCTATGATTTTCCTGGTTATTAATTTAGATGGGATTCCTTAATAGGTTAGTTAACTGTTCACATCTAAATACTACAGATTTTACTTGATCCTTTCTCCTAAACATTTCTCTTTCAGATATTTTTGGTAACGCTCAATATAAGGTAAGTTGTCTACTTCCTACGTGAGAATGACTTTTACAATCTTAGGCTTCTAGTATTTCTATTAGGTTGAACCATATTAAACCCCATGAAATTGCTAATTTTTGATTATTTCTGATTTACATGATGGCAATGCATATAGTTCAATGTACCCATCTCTGTCAAAAGAGATGCTAGGGTAAACCAAGATTCATCCCTGTCTCTACTGCACCTCTATTTCCTTATATACCACTAGTAATTAAAACTCTTAATTTCTGGGAGGGCAGTTTCCTCCTTCTAAATTCATTGCTGTTACGTGCATTTAAGTTCTCCTCACTTCTTGCCTATATTACTGCAGTGGCCAGCTAATGGTCTTCTTTCACTGGGTCCGATCTAGGAGTTGGCAAACTATGGCCACTTATTTTTAGAAACAAAGTGTTACTGGGATACAGCCATGCTCATTAGTTTATGCATTGCCTCTGGCTGCTTTTAGGCTACATGAGGTGAGTAGTTGCAACAGAGACTACGTGGATTAAAAATTATAAAATACTTGCTACCTAGCGCTTCATAGGAAAAGTTTGTCAATCCCTGTACTAATCTCCACACTATAAATATGGGCCTTCTAAAATACAAACCTGATTGAGACATCTCTCTCCTTAAAACAGTGACTTCTAGTACTAGTGGGAGATAAACCTTTTTGCATGCCTTATAATACCTTCCTCAAGGCAGCCTTTCCCCCTAAAAGGAGAATTCCCTTTTCCCACCTTAGGTTCTAGGTAACTTAAATTATTTTGGACTCCAAGTTATTCTAATTTTGTCTTTGTGTATATAATTCTCTCCAATTAAATAATCCTTCTTTTCATACTCATATTCAACTTTTGAAATCATTTTCATCTCTTAAGGATACACCAAGGAATCTTTTTTTTTTCTTTTTTCTTTTTTGGTAAAGCCTCTTCAAACAAACCGTGTAGCCTTACCCATTCAAAAAGGAGATGGGAGACATACACAGTATTTCTCAAAAAGTGATCTGAGTACCTTCTCATAATATTAGCAAGGATTTTAGCTAACTTAACAATGAATATTTTTATTGTAATCATTATAACTTTTATTTGATGTGTGTTAGAAAAAATACAATTACAACCTCAAATCCAAGATATCATGGATATTCATGTTTAGGATATTTCTGTGGTGAGTAGTCAAGTTTAAAAAGGAATCCCATTCCGTAAAAAGTACTTTAAAAGAAAAATGGCACAAGAATTTGGAAGGAATTATGACCCAAGTGACTGAAGCTGGCAAACATTGCTGCAAGCGATGGAAGCCATTGAAGTTTTGTAGACATGGCGGCAGCCTGACCTATGGATAGCTAGATATCATGTGATCTGGGTCAGCGAAGTAGGAAATTGTGGCAGCTCACTCCTTTATCTGCTTATTACATGGTGCTCATGACAAACCCCCCTGCAGACAATTTACTCTGCCACTCAAGTCCTCTGAATCCAGCTTAGTCCAACTCTGGGACTCTGAAGGAAGAAAAATAGAACCGGGAGGTATTGAGGAAATCTTATCTCACTATTGCAGCCTCCTAATCCCCAGAGGACTGGTCTATAGCGAATACCGGAGTAGGACCATGCAGGATATTCCAATCCAGGCACCACAGTTAAAGGGAGTTTTGATGAACTAAAATGATTCTAGAAGCACTTCAACAGTGGTTGTAGTCATTTTTTTGTCACTTCCCAGAATGTTCTCTTTCCCTTCTAACAGAGTGTTCTCTTTCCCTTCTAACAGATACATATCACACAGCCAAAGATCAGGGCTATATGGCCTCAGCTGCCTTTCTTTTCTTTTTAATTTTTTTAATGTTTTTATTTATTATTGAGACAGAGAGAAACAGAGCATGAGTGGGGGAAAGGCAGAAAGAGAGGGAGTCACAGAATCCGAAGCAGGTTCCAGGCTCTGAGTTCTCTGCACAGAGCCAATGTGGGGCTCGAACCCATGAACCGGGAGATCATGACCTGAGCTGAAATCAGCCGCCTAACCGACTGAGCCACTGCCCCCCCTCAGCTGCTTTTCAAGTGGAAATCCCAAAGGCTCCAGCTGCTGAATTTAAGATAAGGAAGTTTTGATGTTTAAAGAGTGAAAGAAGACCTATTTTATCATTATCCCCTGTCTGCACAAAAAAGAAAAACTCCCAAGCACTTCTATTAGAAGCCATTAAGAGATCATTACAGGATAGAGAGTTTGACCTGTGAGTTTTGTTTTAGGACATTCTATGCAGTTATTATCAAAAGAAGACCGTACATCAGAAATCTATATGTTCCATAAGAGTCAGCCCATTATGTGCTTCTAATAACGTTACGTATTCTAATTCCTGCATCTTCTGCTTCGCTAACATGTAAGTGAAAACACCGAACCCAAAACAGAAATTTGTCTTGAGAACTTAATATGTAGCTTACTGATAATATATGGAACTTTTGAATCACTATATTATACACCTGAAATGAATATAACTCTGTATGTTAACTACACTGGGAATTAAAGTTTTTTTCTAAAAGGCAACCCTGCTACACATTTTGGAAAACTTGTGTGAACTCCTTAAGACGTGATTCTGTAAACTAAAAACGTCCGTGGAGTTTGACTCCAGCTGGCTGAACCTCAGGGGGCTGGCCATAACAGGGACTAAGTGACAGATTCTAAGTCTCTCCTGAAACTCCAGCAGAGAAGCTACCCTCTACCTGTTCTGAACATTAGGTTTCAATGTGAGATTATACGTGAAAAAAGTTTCTGTTCTTAAAATGTTTGAAAATCAAACATTGATTTGATTGAAAATCAAAGCTGTAAGAAAAATCACCCTTTTCAAGATAGGGCTGTAGCAGTAAGTCTCAGCACTCCGTCAGAAGACCTTGGGTTGAGTCCTGCCCTGGCAGCATTAAGTGATCCTGGGAAGTCTTATAACAGCTCTATACCTCAAGTTCTCATCTACAAATCTGAGATAGTATTTCAGTCTAAATCCTTCTCCACTACAGATGCCTCCCCTGGCCATCCTGCCTAAAATAGATTTACTTTTCATGTTAGTATGCTTCTGTTTCCTTCATCATTCTTATCAGATATTTTCTTTTTATTTTCCTCTCTCTTGGGTTTTGACCTATCAACAAACACAAGCTCCATGAAGTTAGAGGGCAGGTTTGTGATTTTTTTCTCAGCACTTAATACAGTGTCTGGCACAAAGTAAGCACCATAATAAGTACTTGTGGAACAAATGGACAAATGAATGAATGGGTTCTTAGGAGGGATGCCTGTGATCATGGGTATAAAAAGCATGTTTAAACTTAAAAGCACCCTTTAGAGCTAAGTTGTCTTTAAGTTTTATCACTTGTACTGGCTCAGTTTCTCAGTCGAGTGGCTGGTTAAGAGTAATGGCTCTGACTCTGGACTCAGATTGAAATTTCAGCTTTTCTATTTCAACCACACAACCTGTGATGGGTAACTTAACCTCAGCAATGACCTGAGAAGTTGGCAGTGAGAACTGAAAAAGCTAACGCATAAAAGGAGCTTAGCATCATGCTTGTCATAGGTCCCCAGTGTCCTTGTTGTGTTGCTTCTAACTAGACGACCAGCCAGCCCGGTTTGCCTGGGACCTAGGGTCTTCCTGGGGTGTGAGACCTCAAGCGCCAAAAGAGAGTGGTCTCAGGCAAATCAAAACAACTGGTCATCTCGCCATCAGCAGGCCTTCCTACCTGACCCCTAGCCCCTACTTCTTCTTCCATATCTACCAACTTTTTCTTTCACTCAGAAATATAACCTGAACCATCGTCCTCCTCAACCAGTGCAATAGCAGCCTCCGGACCATCTCAACACCTCCTCAAATAGTCTTCCTATGTAGTGGTCATGATAACCTCCCCGCACACACTGTGATCCCTTAGAAGAAACAGAAATTTTACAGACTATCTCTTCCCCCCGGTTTATTATTAGCTCTCCACTTCCATCCTTTCTTCAAACTTACTGCTCACCCTCTTCCCTAGGATCTCAAGGTTTTGGGGAAATGAAAAGTGACTTCTTTATTGCTAAGAATTTGTTTTTAGAGTTTTCATTTAAAAACAGTGAATAATAAGTTATTACATTCACTGGTTTAAAGTATACAATCTGGTGGTCGTTGGCATATTTGCACCACTATTTAATGTCAGAATAAATTTCATTGGAAATCTGTATCTCTTCTGCCATCCCTGCAGCACCTGGCAATCACCGGTCTACTTCTTGTCTTTCTGGGTTTGCTTATTTGGAACAAAGTAGTATGAATGGAATCATACAATATGTGGCTTTTTGTTTCTGGCTTCTGTCATTCAGCCTAAGGTTATCAAAGTGGATCCATGTTGTAGAATGTATCACTTCTTCATGCCTTTTTACGGTGAAGTAATAGTCTGTTGTATGGCTGTACCACACTATTTTTATTGGTCCATTAGTGGGCAGTGGGTTATTTCCATTTGGGGCTATTGTGAATAATGTTTCTATAAACATTCATGTACAGGGTTTTGTGTGGACATATGTTTTCATTTCTCTTGGGTATATATCTAGGAGTGGAATTTCTGGGTCATATAATAACTCTATGTTTCACAGTTTGATGGATTGCCAGGCTGTTTTTCAAAGCAGCTGCAACAATTTACATTCCCACAAGCAATGTATGAGGACTCGGACTCGATGTCTCCTCATCCTCACCAACACTTGTTATTCTTCATCTTTTTTATAAAAACCATCCTAATGGGTGTGAAGTGGTATCTTGTGACTGTGTTTTGCATTTCTCTAGTGACAGATGATGTTTAATGTCATCCCATGGAGGAAATACCATTAGTTAAATGCCTATTCAAATCCTTTCCTCACCTTTCAAAAATATTATTCACCTTTTTATGGCTGAGTTGTAAGAGTTCTTTATATGTTTTGGATACACGTTCCTTATCAGGTATTTATTTGTAGTATTTTCTCCCTTACTGTGGGTTGTCTTTTCACTTTATTAATAATGTCCTATGAAGCACAAAATATTTTCACTCGATGATGTTTAATTTATTCATTGTTGCTATGCTTTCATTGTCATATCTAAGAAGCCAGTGCTTAACCCAAGGTCCCAGAGATTTGCTCCTTTGTTTTCTTCTAAGAGGCTTATAAATATTTTTATATACTTATGTCTCTGACCCATTTTGAGTTAATTTTTGTATATGGGATGAGTTAGGATATCCAACTTCATTGTTTCATATGCGGATATCCAATTGCCCCAGCACTATTTGTTGAAGACTATTCTTTCCCGACTGAATTGTCTTAACGCCCTTGTTGAAAATCAACTGATCACAAATATAAGGGTTTATTTCTGGACTCTAAATTCTTGCCATAAGTTTTGAAATTAGGAAGGGTAGATTCTTCAACTTTGTTCTATTTTAAATTGTTTTTGGCTATTCTGGCCCCTATCCTTAGAAGGTTATAAAGGCGGTTTCAGAGAATAATGTACAGATCAGTTTAGCATAATAGTTTTAAGAGTAACATGCTAGGAAAAAATTAGATATTTTAATAATAGATAATTGGCTTCAATAATTTGTAATACATCTGTAGTCAATACAAGGAAACTAGGAAACAAGTCAGGGAATGTCATTATTTCACTGTTTATAGTAGTTCTACAAATATCAATGCTCCAATGCCTATGACTTTGCTGGAAAGAATTTAGTATTTTCTAAGGTTTTCATTTTCTAAATAGTTCTTAGACAAGTACAAAGACATTAGTAGCCCTGGAAGGAAATACATTTTTCTTAGATAAAATCTGCTCCATTTCCTGTGGTGGTAAATAGCCTTGTCCATCTCCATCTCCCTAGTGTTTAATACACCTGTGTCCTACTGCCCGTCTTCTTTTTGTCTCAGGCCAGTTGAGAAATCCATTCAGCTTCCCATGCCTGGCCACTTCAGAGAGTTCACACATAAGAATTATCTGAGTCTCCGGCTGTCACATTTATCTCCTTCAGCCTGAAGTTTCTTTCTTTTCAGATTTTTATTCCGAGAAGGGGCCAGGACACATTCATGATGAGATGAGGGGGACTAAGCACAACTTGACATTATCTACATATGTGCCTCCCTCCATCCTTCAATTTCTAGTTCAGGTTCTGCCAGGACACCCCAGGGAAAAAGGCTGATCTGCAGAAGCACACCAAAGACTATTGGCCGAACATTTTGCTTAAACGCTCATCCTTTTAAAGCCATGTGTTATAAAAAGAAAGTTTGCTTGATATTACATATTTGGTCTTCTAAAAATAAATATGGCACAATGTTAAGCTAAAAGAAAATGTAAGGATATAAAGTGATATGTATTGTATATTTTGAAAAATATATTCATTACATATACAGGGACATATAAAACATATGAAAGAGAAATCATTATGGGGAGATTTTGAAAACTTATAAATAAACCTGATGTGACTTTTGTGCCTATTATATGCCAGCCATGGTGTGTGCTACTACACAGTAATTATCTCAATGTTCAAAATGATCTTATGAAGAAAGTATTGGTGTTAACTCCCATTCTGTAGATGATAAAACTGAGGTTGAGAGTAATTTAGGATGTATCAGGAGGTCATAGCTCACGAGGGGAGAAACCAAGAGACAAGACTAGGAATTGGACATCTAGAGACTTCAAACTAAACTTCAGATTATCTTATCTCATGATTAAAATCTTATATTGGGTAGAGTTTTGGGATTTTTCACAACAATTTCTCATATTTACCCATTGGCTTCATGAATATTTAATAAGCATCTAGTAAGTTCAAGATACTGTGCTAGGTGCAGAAGGTTAGAAAGTGCTTTCCCAAACAGGGCGCCTAGGAGACCCAGACCAATACTGGGTAGTAGGAAAGGATGTGATTATTCCCTTGTTTTGCATATAAAAAGAAAAGACTCCAAAGTTAATTGTTGCTTAATGTGAATTAGTATTTGCAAAAGATGAATATTTTTATTATTTCCCAGGAGCTCCTCTGGGGTTATTAATTTTCTTTAAAAAATGGGTCACTTTTTCATGAAAAATAGCAAAAGCCAACTGATTACAATTTAGCACAAAATGTTGTCATTGGCTTGCTGTTGTTTCTTACTGTATTTCTGCCAAAAAGGACAACTATCTTCTGTTTTCCACATTGCTGTATTTATCTTGCTCCTGACCACTGTGTCCTTTGCCACCAGCAATAAAAAGTTCATAGAGAACTTGCATGGTGAGCCTCAAAGAGCTTTCTCAGTAAGGTATCCATAACTGCGGTCATTTTGCAGATAAGATAATTCTGGTTCAGAGAAGTGAAACAAGTTCACCCGGCTACCTCAGAGAATCATTGTCCCCCTCTATACTTCTTAATATGCAGGTTCACACTTTTGCTAAAATCTCTAACAGTTTTTCACCATGGTTACCAAGCAGAGGATAAAGGAAGAGTGAGGGGAGAGCATGCCTTTGTAGCTATGAGCTATTTAAGTCAGGGGTTTACAAATCAAGGCCTCTCTTCCCTTAAAATCTCTACTAAAATACAGCTAGGTTAGAAGAAGAGAAGGTTACACTGAATACGTATAGTCTCTAAATATTTATATCAATTTCTCCTAGAGCTTTGAAAAACACTCTGAAAATTCAATATGGTGGAAAATGCAGAAAGGCTAAAAAATCTCAGAACATGACTGGATTTTCCTTCGTTCATCAGGAGTGAACCATTTGAATTAAACATCGTCTTTCTTTCAAACAATGGAATGCATTATATTACTTTACTTTTAAAAAATCAATAATCTTATCTTATGGAAAGCCCCTCTTTAACTCAAGATACATTTAATGAGATGCGCCAGAATTGTTTGTTTCTAAAAATACAGAACTGAGTTGAAAGTGACCCGACTTGGAGCCACTCAGTCTGATGGGCTAATGGGACAATTCATTTACTTATTCAATAAATATTCTTTAAGTACTTAGGAGATTGCGAGATTTGGTTAAATTCTGGGATCTCAGTGGTAATCAAAAGAGGTCTCTGTCTTTGTGCAGTTTACAATCCACCAAGGGAGCAGAAAATGAATAATTATTTAAATATATGACAATGTGAGGAAAAGTACAAGCTCATGACTTCTAGGAGCCAACCTTGGCATTGTTACAGATTAGCCTCCTACTCACTGCTAGGCCTTGGTGTTATTTAACATAAACAATTTCACAGAACATTAACACCCTGCACAGCCACTCTGTAACCATGATGAGTCAAGACAAAGACAGTACTACTCGGTCATCACACCTGAACACAGGCAAAACACGAATATTACGCAAACTAGAGAATACCAAATGTCCCTGAACTAGACTAATATAAGTGACTGGGATTTCTCTACCAATTACAACTTTAGCCTTTGTCTATTCTTCAAAATAAGACTTTTAAAGATACCGAAGTGCAGAATCACTCCATTCCTGAGGGTGTCCAATTTAGAGTAAAGCCAGTCTTCCTTAAATTTTCCCCAAATTAATTTAACAATCCTGAATCCTACACTAAATCCTTTCTAATGTCCTTTTCTTGAGCTGCCCTGTGGCTTCCCATGTGCATTCTCATTCTCAGCAACAAATCATAAACCCAAATTGTTCAACTCAGTGTTCCCAGTGGTCTTTGGCTGGAGGGCACTGACAAATGCAAAACTTGAAAGTAGCAACAATATTATGCCTATTGCTCAAAACCCTCTTTTCTCACTTCTCCTTCAGGGCATTGGGAGGGACATGAGGAATATGAAAATATGTGATATTTGAACTCTTAAATTAAGGGATAGGAAATATTTAATTCATTTATTTTTTCACTCGTTGACTCATGTGATACCTTGTTCCAAAAATAATTTAAGGCGGCTGATGTTATGTAGTGGATTCAGAGGTAGAGTGGGGTGCAGCCCCACTGAGAATGGTCATGTAAAGACAACACTGACCAAATGACACCTAAACACAATGGAGTACCCAAAGTGGGATGAGGGTACCCCAAATGACACTGATGTTTAACAGAATACTCCTCACCCCACAGGTCAGGCTCTCCCTACCTTTTCCTCAACGCGGGATGATATGTGAATCACTAACTATCAGGTTCGACCTGACTACCTGCCACCATAAACATCTTCTTCCCTTTTCCGGAGACTCTTCATTTCCATCCCCATTCTCCATCATTATCCCTTACCGATGGCAAGCTCAGTCTGATCTCATGATCTAAAAATGAAACAAAAAAACCTCATCCTCTCCCCCCTTGGTCTTAAAGAATTTAAAAAGCTCCAGTTCATTTCTCAGGTGAATCCAAGTCAAATCTCTTTTGGTCAAACCTATTCTTGTAAGAGGCATTTAAAATATGTGTGTGGGGCTTTTGCTGGTCACAAAGACTGGAGTGGTACTACCAGTATTCAGCGGACTAAGACTCTGTAATGCACTAGAGAGTCCACACAGGGAAGAACTGACCCATCCAAAATGCCAATAGTACCCCTATTGGGAAACATCTCAGGCATAGATGGAAAGCATCATTTCTAGCTTTGCCTCGCCCCATGCCCACACCAGTCATCAGTAATCAATGACTGTACATTCCACCGAGCTTGATGTGGCCTCAAAATCTTTCTCCACATAGCAATCCAGGCATTCCTTGCCAATCAGATTTGGCATGGAAGACAAAGCCTATTTTCCTTTTTAAGACCAAGGGAACTTCATGCTTCTCGAGATGAAATCTTCACCTGTTACCTTAGTCCTATTCTGTTTCCCATGCCTGTAGCCTTGCCTTGGTCATCTGATTGCTCTCCCAATCCTTCTAAGACAAGTTCCCTGTCAGAGAGGTAAGCTCTGTGGTTGGGACCCTGCCCCATTCCAAGCCACTCTGACAGTAAATGCCAGCCTGCCAGCATTACCTCGCTAAAGAAGAAAAAAAAAAAAAAAGCTTGCTCCTAGTGCAGTGAGTCAGTTACACCCTCTAGTGGGGAAACTATATGTGATATCTCCAACTTTGGAAGAGTAACACCCGAAAGAAACTCTAACTCAAAGTGATTGATGTAAAATCAAATCAAATCAAAACAAAACAAAACAAAATAAAAGCTGTGCTGATGAGAATTTCTATGGCTCCTGCACTATAAAAAGTCCAGAGGAATCTCTGAATCAGAGTCTCAGAAAAAATTGCCAGAAACATTAAAAGAAAGAAAGAGAGAAAGAAGGAAGGAAGGAAAGGAGAAAAAGGAAAGAAAAAGTTCCAGAAAGTTTTCTCTGTCCACTTTTTGGATCCCTCTGTGCTTTCCTGAACGTTGTCTTCATTCTCAGATAAACACTGACCACCTCACTCCAACCCCAACTCCAGGCAGTTCTAGAGTTACAGTTTCAATAGCAGAAAGTTTTTCTTTCCTAAAACTTCTAATAAAAGACTCAAAGCTTATTAGATTAGTTAGAATAGGATTACTGAATTAGTCTCTAAGCTGTGGCTACAAGCATGCTTCATTCTATTGAAATGGACTGACTTATAAGGCAGGCAGAAGCCAGGGGTGATGCGGCCCCACTATATGGACTAGAAGATGATAAAGAACTGTGCCCCAAAGTTGGGAATATCGAGGTGTTATCACCAGGGTAAATGAATGAGAGTCCAGCAAAAACAACAGATTGTTGACACTATCTTTCTGGATGCCATCTTTCTGTCCCCCAAGTCTGAGGTTGTCCCCTGGCCTGTCCAAAACTTAATGCCGTCATATTTTTGCCTTTACTACAATTAACTATTTAGCATTTTTGTATCATAATAACACTTTACCATCTTGGTAGAAAGCGAGGAAATGTCACCTAGAGATCTAAGCCTTCGGAAAATATGCTTTCATATTCATACAAAATGACTTGCCCATTCCACAAAGAGGCCTCTAGGTCATTTATGTTCTTCCTACTTGCTCTGTATCCCTAATATTGCTGAATTCCCCATTAGTCCCTCATTTCTCCTTCTGATACTGATGCCTCACCTCCTGCCACTTTGGTGCAAGTTAGACGCTCCCCACCTTCCTTCATTCCACAAGCACTTTCCAGGCAATTTGGGGAAACAAATGTTTTGTGAAGATTTGAGATAATAAGGAGGACAATGGCTAGCAATCAGAGGAAATTTATCAGTGTACTTTTGGTTAAGAGTGATAAAAATCCAGCTGCAACCTAGCTTAGGCTAAATAAGAAATGGGTGGGCTCATGCAATTAGGAGGATTCAGGGTGGTCTTTTTTTTACTTTTTTTTTTTTTTTTTTGAGACAGAGAGCGTGAGCAGGGAAGGAGTAAAGGGAGAAAGGGAGAGCATTTTTTAAATTATTTTATTTTATTTATTTTTGAGAGAGAGAGTGAGTGAGAGAGAGAGCCAGCACAAGCGGGAGAAGGACAGAGAAGAGAGAGGGAGACACAGAATCCGAAGCAGGCTCCAGGCTCTGAGCTGTCAGAACAGTCTGACCCAGGGCTCGAACTCATGAGCCATGAGACTATGACCTGAGCTGAAGTCAGATGCTTAATTGACTGAGCCATTCAGGCAGAGGCAGAGAGAGAGAGAGAGAGAGAGAGAGAGAGAGAGAGAGAGAAGAGAAAAAAAAATCTTAAGCAAGCTCTATGTCCAGCGCAGAGCTCAATGTGGGGTTTGATCCCACCAACTATGAGATCATAACTTGAGCTGAAATCAAAATTTGATGCTTAACTGACTGAGCCACCCAAGTGCCCTCAGAGTAGCCTTAACTCAAGCACAGCCACAGACTTAAGCGATACCAAGAGTCCATTTCTGTCCTCTGTCCTCTGCTAGTCTTTCATTACCTGCTGGTTTCATCATCTCTCACAGATTCCATCCACATGAGGAGAAAATGGCTGCCACCTCCCCGGCCATGTGTCTTTACAGTCAGCAGGAAAAGGGGTGGGGGTGGGAAGCAGGGAATGCTGGGACTCAGTCCAATCAATATCCAATTACAATCCCCAGATATGGGAAATTGAATTTTTTACATGATTAAGTGTCTTATAAGCTCCCAAAGATGAAACGTAAACATAGAAGTGAATATAAAATTACAGCTTTATTACTATTTTGTGTTAAATGACAGTCTATAAATAACTGTTATTTAAAATTCTTGTTGTATTCTAAGAAAATATAGCATATTAAAGAATATGATGGATGAACCTTATTCCAATTTGAAGTTTTTAATTGAGTATTGATTTGACCTTAGAATTTTAAGTTGAAAGAACCAGAATTTAGTAAGACTTTAAAACATTATTGGCATTTTGAGGAATTGTTATATATTATATATAAACATATGTAAATATTATATAAATGCAATCAGATTAAAAAAATACTTTAGTGTTTTTTTATTTATTTTTGAGAGACAGAGAGAGACAGGTCAGAGAGAGGGAGATACATATTGAATGAATGAATGAACCACGTCAGGCCCAAAATGCAATCGGCTTCTGAAAATTACAACTGTTCTCTCCCTATTACCTTTTGAATTGAAGGACAGGCATCGGCTTCTGTCCCAGTACTGGGCTCCCCTAGATGGGCCCAGTTCGCCGGCATTTTTCGTTTCTTCCCTTGTAACGGCTGAATGACATTCACCTTCTGCCTATAGGGAGGTAACTTGTTCATTCAGCTAAGATGAGGAGGGGGAATCACAGGGAAAACAGTGAATCCCAGCAGCTGGGACATACAGTTTGTGACAGGAAAAGAGATTGAAATGGTAGGCTACAACCAATGTGCACTGGGCCTTGGCTGCCTGATTAATAAGTTACAAATGCATACTTGAAGGTTTAAAATTTAATCACAAAGAAGCCATTGACATAATCCACAGGCTACTTTAGGGAAATTAATCAGATTGTCACTTGGGGGAAAATTACAAGAGTGTACGATTTAGTAATTAGGGATATGGGTTTTGAAGTCAGCTCAAATCTCACAGTGATTCTTTGCAATTTACAAGCTCTGTGACCTTTAGCAAAATACTTACCCTCTCTGAACCAGCGTTGCATTACGTATCAAATGGGGTGAGTGATACTTAGGGTCCAGAGTTCATTGGATTAAATGTGATGATGTATTTAAATGATTGGTAGAGTCACATTATGATGAAAGGAATCCAAAACCTAAACCAAAATGAGCACAATGAAAGTAAGACTTTGCAGAGGAGAGGCCAGACCCAGGATGATGAGACAGACACAATTAAGAAGTAGAGACACAGAAGCCCACAGGGGTTCAGACGGCGTGTTTGCAGTCATTTCCAGGGTCGCTGCAAAGAGCTTGAACTCACTCAGCGCCTGCTGTGCTGCTGGGCATCGCCCCCTTTTCCTGAACAGTTCTTTGTCCATGGTGTCTGTCCGTGTGCCTCGGAGCAGAGACTGTTTCCTGGTCCTCTCTCCAGCCCCAATGTCCTAATCCCAGGTCCCATGCAGTCTGTTAGAAAATGTTGGCTGGTTGTAAATAGTTCTCGACATTTCAAACACTTTTCTGAAGAGTAACTTCTTTACTCTCATATCTCTAGAGATCAGGCTAAAAGATCTGCGCTAGATGTAGTGACAGGGAAAACACAACATGAGTCCTTGTAAAAAGAAAGCCTGTGGTGTTTCCTAAGTTTCCACCTTCATCTTTTTACTTTCCTGTGACATAACTTTGCTCTGGTGCAGTTTGGCCCAGAGTAAAAATAAAAAGCAAAGGCTTTATTGCTTAATGCTTGATCAGAGCTCGTGCTTACAAGCTTGCAGGCTTTCCTTTCTCCCTCTTTTCCTTCCTTCCTTCCTTCTCATTCTCTTTCTTGTACTTTGTTTTGGTTTGGTTTGATTTGGCTTTGCCTAATCTACCACCTTGTGTTTGGTTTTGAAATTGCAATTCTCTATGCATATACTTATGTACAATATCCTTTCATAGGATTTCTTTATGTACCTTGGAAAAGTATAAAATGCTTTGAAAGTGAACTTGAGAAATATCACATGCTCAGGTGGAGTCCTTGCAACTTCAGGGATACTGAGAAGGAACAGAGGCCTCTGGACAATCAAATAATAACAGCCAAGTTTTGTGGGATTTTGCTGCATGCGAGGCACTGTTTGACGCAGATTACAAATATTACCTCACAAAAAAACAAACAGGGCAAAGACGTGGAGAAATTAGAACCATTGTGCACTGCTGGTGAGGAGGTAAAATGGCGCAGCCACTGTGTAAAAACTAAAAATAAAATTACCACACGATCTAGAAGAGATATTTTCATGCTCATGTTTCCTGACATATTATTAACAATAGCAGAGAGGTAGAAATAACCCAACTGTCCATCAATGAGTGAATGCAAAAACAAAATATGGTATATCCATACAATGGAATATTATTCAACCTTAAAAAAAATTCTGACACATACCATAACATAGATGAAACTTAAAGACATTATGCTAAGTGAAAGTAACCAAAGGCCAAAGGGCAAATATATGATTTCATGTAGAGTAGGTATCTAGAGACAAGAAGTGGAAAGCTGGGCTGGGCGGGGAGGCTGGAAGTTGCTTGGTGGGTATAGTTCTGGGGAAGATAAAAAAAAAGTTCTGGAGGTGGATGATAGTAAAAGTTGCACAAAAATGTAAATATGTTCTTTTTTCTCTTAAGTTTATTTATTTTGAGAGAGAGAGAGTGGAGAGAGAGAATCCCAAGCACTGCACCATCAGTACAGGGCCCGATGTGGGGCTTGATCTCACGAAACTGTGAGATCATGACCTGAGCTAAAACCAAAAGTCAGACACAACTGACTGAGCCACCCAGGCACCCCCAAAATGTAAATATTCCTAATGCCACTGAACTCTACACTTAAAAGTGGTTAAAATGGTAAATTTTGTGTTACATATATTTTGACACAATTAAAAAAACAACATGTAAGGGCACCTGGGTGGCTCAGTGGATTAAGCGTCTGACTCTTGATATCTGTTCAGGTCCTGATCTCGGGGTCATGAGATCGAGCCTGTGTCAGTTCTGTGCTGAGTGTGGAGCCTGCTTGGGATGATCTCTCTCTCTTCATCTCTCTCTGCCCCTCTCCTGCACATGTGCATGTGCACTCTCTCTCTCTCAACATAAATAAATAAACATTTTTTAAAAACTATGTAAGGAATCATTCATGTGCAGACTCAAAAAACTATGGCTGCATCTACTAGCCTTTCTTTTTGATACTTGTGCTAATAAAATCTACATATACCCCCTCCACAAATTAAAAATTAGACAAATGAGGTACTGTGATAAATTAAAGATGGCCACAAATTCTTTGCTGCTCCTTCAATTAAGAGGTAGGGTCTTATTCTCCTTCCCTCGAATCTAGGCTGGCTTAGTGTCTTCTTCACCAATACACTAGGACAGAAGTAACTTCTGGGATCTGGGATCTAGTGCCTAGAACAGCTCGCTCTCTGCATATTCCGTCTCTGAGAGTGCCCTGTCAAAGCACAAGGGCTTTCTTGTGAGAAACCCAAACTAGAGAAAGAGGCCATGTTCAGGCATTCGGATGGATAGCTCTAGCCGAGTCCTTATAGGACTTTCAGCCTGCCTTGCCAGTAATGTGACATTCATTTGAGCCTGAAGTCAGCTAATGTCTAACTGCAAATGTGTAAGAGACCCCAAGCTACAACTGCCCAACCATGCCTGGTCAATCCACACGACAGATCATAGCAAGTTGTGTTAAACCACTAACTTCTGTAGTGGTTTGTTATGTAGGTACTATGATGATGTGCATTTTTACCCAAGGCACCTCAAGCAGAGAGTGGAAACGCTAGCTCATGGTCTCTGTGCCAGTAAGGCACAGAGGAACTCACACTTGAACAAGATCTTTTTAAACTTCTAAAATTGTAAAGCCTGCATTCTGACCACTGAATGCATGGTTTCTCAGTTGAAACAGCTGTACACAAGATAGACTTCTCAAATAATCCTATCTTTACATTCATAGCTGAGCTCTACCACATGACTCAAGACCAACGGTAACGTGGATGTAACCCCGATGTGCATGGTATGTTCCTGCAGTTGTTACAGAGGTCCCATGGCCCTAAGAAGTGGCCATGATCAAACCCTGTCCCCGGTCCTCAGCCAGATTGTTCTCTTAAGTGTTAGACTTCGATCAAATTGACTAAGGGCCTAAGAAATTTCAAGGGAGAAGAGAGGCTGGTGCTAGAAACTATGAGACTATGAGAAGTAAGAGGCATTTAGAAATTTAATTAAAAAAGAAAAACCCTACAGTGGTCCAGGGCTATTTGGTGTAGGGCAGATTTCCCTGTAGAGGTCAGAGCGCCTCTGAAGTTGTCACTTTAAAAGAGCAGGAAACACTAGCTCAGGATTCTAATAAAAACCTGTATCACTAATGAACAAAAAAATCTTAGAGATGAAGGGATGCACATGTTCTACCTTAATATGTTAAAACTGAACTCGTTTTGATGTCTAATTATACACAGCAGGCATCCACAGCACTCAGAAAACATCTCTATTCAGCATTTGTTACAATGTAAGTATGCTTTGGTTTCCGCTTCTAAGTTTGAAGTAGGACACATATCTTACTTGCTTTCTAGTCCCACCATGGTACTTTTTACCAAGGGAAGAATGCTAACAGCTGGAGGAATTATATTCATATAAAGATTCATCCCATTTGCACTGAAGTAAACCTTATGGAATCCCTTGTATCTATGCCAGGATCAGCGCTAGACACTTCCATATATGATTCCTATTTGTTTTTCTAGACAATCCAGAAAACAGGGAAAGCCAAGGTTTGTGTTAGTGTTTAAGTTCAAATATGAATGAAATTGACGGAAGCAACTATTTTCACTGACAGGAAGAATGTAATATGAAAGTTGGGATTAAGGTGAATAGTGTATAAATAGAATGAGTTTTTATTGTTTTTTCTTCCCCGAGCCCTAAATCCAGGACACATGGTTTAACACATGGAATGGCACAGCAAGAACTGTCTGCCAAGATAAATTGAAACCCATGGTGCCAAACCATAGTAGGGAAAGAGAAGAAACCAGGTTTGGTATTAGGAAAAGAAGAGCAAGGACCAGCACCCCCCCCCCCCCCGCCCCAAGGCTCCCCAGTTCATCTTCAGTCCCTTGTGCAGCAGAATCCTCTAATCTGCCCCGTATCTTGTCAAATTGCATCTCGTACGTTTCAATGCACGCTAGCTTCCCTTAAGGGTATTTGTATCTATTTTAACGTAGGTATTTTAGTTCATTTTACTTACATGCATGCAGAGGTAAGAACGTGAGATTTGGAAGGTAAATATTTGGGTTTCAGTCCACCTGTGTGATACTAACCTCTCTGAAGGTAATTTGTAGCCATTAAACAAAGAGACTGATTCCTGCCCGTATGTGAAAGTGGTAGGCAGTTCCTAATGAGACCCTCATGCGCGAGCCCTTTAGAAACTGTAAAATACTATTCATTATGTGCAGAAACAACATCCCCAAAGTGGACAGAGGCTGATTTTACACTAACAGCTTTAACTTTCCCCTACAACTCCTCGCACCCTCCTCCACCAGAAAAAAAAATTTTTTAGCTAGACGAATTCTGGAAAAACTTCTGTTCGAACGCAGTCGTTTTGCAAATGGCAACTCGAGGTCCAAAGGCAATGTGAGACCGCCGAGCACCCGCAGAGCGAGGTGCAAACTGCAGGATCGTTACGCCTTGCCTCCGCGGCGACTCTAGGCGCTTCCGGCGCGTCAACACGGTCCCGGGAAAGATGGACGGGCCCCAGCCCCATCAGGATAGCCGCGCTTAACATGGCTGCCGAGCCTAGACGCCTGCGTGCCACACCCAACACGGAGACGGAGGGCCGGCCCCGCCCCGGAAGGCAACCCTCCGGAAATGCCTGAGCGGCGGCGGAAGCGGAAGCGCCGCGGCGGTGGGGGCCGCGGGAAGTGTCTGTAGCGTTTCTCCCTCCCTCACAACCACAATAACAGACGGAGGGCCGGCGTAGGTGAGGCGGCGGTCCAGAGGGCCCGGGGACCGGCGGCGGGCCGCAGAGCCGGGGATGTGGGCGGCACGAATGGAGGCGGCCGGATGGGGGCCCCGGGACTCCCGGGCTCCCGACCGCCTGGGCTCTCGGTCTCGGGCCCCTTTCAGGCCTAGAGCGTCCCGGAGTGCAGGGATTGGATTTGTGGTGCTTGGCCTTTAGGCCCTGGTGGTGGGGTTTGCTGACCTTGTCCAAACCTGGCCCAAGATTCTAGCACACAGAATTCTCTCTGGGTCTCGATTTCCTCAAGATAGGGGCGGGTTGGGGGGGGGGGGGGGGGGAGGTTGGACTGGACAACTTATGGGACCCTCTCCCGCCCCGGGTGTCACGAATTCTACGAATTTTACATTGTCAGTGTTTGAGCCAGTAAATTAAGGAAGACCTGTAGTCAGCGTGCTGAGGGGATGTCCCTGAGCAAGACGCAATGAATACGTCTTTGAGAGGCCGCCAGCCCTAAGATCAGGAGCCTCAAATTCTGGTCTTATCCTGTCCATCGACTCAACTGTGTGACCTTGCCCAGGTCCCTTACTTTCCCTGTAGCACACTTTGCGTATCTGTCAAATGAAAGTGTTGGTTGCCTTTGGTGCTTCTCTAAGCTCTGCGAATCAGATTCTCAACTCCCTCTGAAGGAGTCTTTTCTTAGAGACAGACCTGAAAAGCTCGTCTTCCCTGTCTCCTGTGTAGCCTGGAGTTGACTGATAAGAGGCATCTACTGTGTGTCTTCCCAGACACCAAACTGGCCGAGGGCACCTGGGCGCTTAGGAGGGTTCTGGTGTCGCGGAAGCTCTGTCCTGATGACTTGGTTTCATAAGTCTATACCCGCAACGTAAAAACACACTCGTGTGAAAGATGGGAGACGTTGGCTTTTTTCCTCTTTTAAGCTGCTATTAACTTGCTGGCACTTTGGGCAAATTCCTTCCAACTCTCTGGACTTGCGAGTTCTCAACTGGCAAATGAAAGTGTTGGATTAGGTCCCTGGTTCATGATCCTCCTTCCCATCCTCTGAGCACAACTGAAGAATAAAATAATGGCTCTTGGCTTGACTTTCTGGGAGAGGAAGGAGGCGGGGTGTGGAAAGATACACATGGTGTCGTCCTATAGACCGGAACATCTGCACTTGTAATTTTTAACTTTAACTTCCCTCCTTTGAAAATTCACAGTGCTGTGATTCTTATATTCTCTTAGGGCAAAGAATAACTTTTTCAGGTGTGTTTGTTTAAATGAATGTGTGCCTGGAGGTGTACACTTTAGTGAAAATACTAAGCCATAGCAAAGGAGAAAATGAAAAAAAAAAAAAAAACCCTAGGTTTCAGTAAGGTGAAGTGACATCGTAAAAATAAAATTGGTCTTTCCCCGGGGTTTAAGACATCTGTGGGCCTCACTTGTCCTTATCTGGAAGATGAAGGGTGGAACTGGATGATATCTGGACCCTTTTGGCGCTGTAATTGTGTTTTTGTTTTCTGAGGAGCTTGGTGGGTGTGGTGTGGTATTTCTTTACGCTAGAGAGACTATCCTAGGTAGTAGCCGTAGGATGTTTATGATGTTAGGAATGGGGTCAAATTAAATGATGTGCAAGATTGTTTTGATATGAGCAAGCTGAAGCCAATAAAGAAAGGCATTAAAACCTGAAGGGCAGGGAGACCCCTGACCAGATGGGATGATTGAGGACATTGGGAAGTTTTAAATGGGAGGAAGGGATTTTTAACGAGGGCATTGAAAGGTAATTTAAGTTATAGTAGTGGAAATGACTGACTTATAAGAAACTGCTAAGAGTAAGTTTCATAGGAAGAAAGACTTTGTCACCATCTAGCACTTAGTAGACAGTCAGTGGATGAGGAGGCAGATGGATGAACAGATAAGAGCAATTACGAATAGGAGTTTCAGGGCGCCTGGTGACTCAGTTGGTTAAGCATCTGAGTCTTCGTTTCGGCTCAAGTCATGATCTCACAGTTTCTTTTTTTCTTTAATTTTTTAATGTTTTTTGTTTATTTTTGAGAGACAGAGCAAGAGAGTGCGAGCAGGGGAGGGTCAGAGAGAGAGGGAGACACAGAATATGAAGCAGGCTCCAGGCTCTGAGCTAGCTGTCAGCACAGAGCCTGACGCGGGGCTCAAACCCACGAACTGTGAGATCATGACCTGAGCCGAAGCCAGATGCTCAACCAACTGAGCCACCCAGGTGCCCCTGATCTCACAGTTTCTTGAGTTGGAGCCCTGCATCGTACACTAACAGTGCAGAACCTGCTAGGGAGATTTAAAAATTTTTAAATTTTAATAAAAAAAAAAGTTTCTCCATAGAATTCTTATTTAGATACAGAATGAGGAATTGGTTCCATGTTATGAAAATTTTATGGAAGAAGAGATCCGTAAGTTTTCTGGTTAGTTGTAAGTTGGTTTATCTTTGCCCTGTACAGTGTATTAGTAAAAGATAAACACATACCCAGGAGGGCCTGGTGTGATCAGAGGAAAGGATTAATTAGTAGCATAAGTCAGAGATGGAAGAGGATGTTGGTTAGATGCTATAGGTAGAGGACGATTTTTAGTTGTGACATTTGGGGAATGAAGGAGTGGATTGACAATAGGACTTTCAGAGGTATCAGCAACTGTCAGAATTGTGAATATAAGTGTTAAAGTCTCTCCAGAGGTTTTAATCCTTAATAGAGGATTGAAAGGAAAAGAACTTGGGGTGCCTGGGTGGCTCAGTCAATTGAGCGACTGACTTTGACTCGGGTCATGATCTCGCAGTCTGTGAGTTCGAGCCCCATGTCCGGCTCTGTGCTGACAGCTCAGATCCTGGAGTCTGCTTCAGATTCTGTGTCTCCCTCTCTCTCTGCCCCTCCCCTGTTCACACACACTCTCTCTCAAAATTAAATAAACAAAAAAAAAAAAAAAAGGAAAAGAACTTGATTTTGCAAGCAAGCAAATGTTGGTCCTTCTCTGTAAGGTAGAGATAGTCAAGGATTAAACGAGGGGGTGAATTTGGGAGAAGAGAGAATGAACTGAAATAGTAAAAGGTAGTGTAGTTCTGTTTGGGAAGAGAAGAGCTTTGAACCGACAGGCTGGAAGAAGGGCAGACTTAAGAGAAATTTTATTACAGCAAAAACCGTGGCTTAAAGAATTACACACAGACAACTCGGGTTTCCTACCTGGAATGTACTTGCACCGCCAGGATGAAAAAGATGCTTCTAGTAGCTAAGGTCTGCTAAACAGCCAGCCGCAGAAAGACGATAGCATCCCCGGGACCGCTCAGGGCTGTTGAGTGGGGGCCTGCATAAGAAGGACCGCAAACCCTGATTTGTGGAGTAGGGTGCGGTTGGTGGCAGTTCTGTCAGAGCGTCCAGAAGCCCATCTCGGAGCAGTGGGGCCTGGCTCTGGAGTGCAGACAGCCCAGGTGCGGATCCTGACTTGATTAGCTGTAGTGGAGGCTGGGAAGTCCGAATCCCGGCCTGAACCCCGACACTTAATGCATGTTCTTGGGCCCGTGGCTTAACTCTTCTGGTCCTGTTTGCCCATCTGAAAATGGAGGGAGCTGATCTTTGGTAGGGACCTCTGGGTGAGCCTTGATGTGTGCGTGAACCCCTGAGATTGCATATGAAATGCATCGTGCATGGGTCTGGGTGTGTTTTATTTTCCTGTTGGGGGGAAGATGTGCAGCTTTCTCCCCAGTCTCAAGGGTTCATGACCCACAGAAAGGTAAGAACTGCATGCGCAGGTAGTCCCTGAGGGCCCCTTCAGCTTTGACGTTCTGGGATTTTATACTTCTCTCAGAATGACGGTTTTGAGTCTGAGCCTCCAGAACTTGCTAACCCTAGAAACAATGCCTAGTGCTGCTAAATACATTCTTCACATATTGTTACTCATCTGTTATTTATACTCCCCTCTCCCTTACCCTCTACGACTCTTCTGCTAGGCCCATTTCATTTGCTTCATCTTTACCTACTGTTGATAATTGGATTTTCTCTCCTTTCCTCTTTTCCTTCTCATCTACTGCTGCTTCGCACCTTTCCTACCTTGTTGAGTTTCTTAAATGGCAAATGTTGATATATTGGGTATAGGCATAGGAGGAAACCAAGACGTGCAAGGCTAGTTTTCTATTCTCGCTTGCTCTTATCCCTCATGCCACTAAAAAAAAGCAATTACAAGAGAGACACCATCATCACTTGGATTTTGCTGGTCTCGCATGGTGTTTTCTCCTCCTACAGGGATACCAGGCCTCTCTTACTCTCAGCATAGCCTGGCTAGGTATTTCACTTAAATGAAGATGAAGCCAACGTTAGTTGAAATAATTTTGTTGTCCTCTAGAGTTGGAGGGGTAATAAGTACTCAAAATAAATTGAGTCCTTTAAGGAGGAGTCTTTTTATCCCCGGATATTTCTAGGGGCAACTGGTTGGAGGGGAGAGGACTGATGGCTTTTGTTCCTGGCTGTGGGTCCTGACTGTTAAGCCTGTGGATGTAGGATGGCGCTCTTTTACCCTAGTGTTCATCTTCACGGGTCCCCCGCCATAGGCTTAAAGCAGGGGAGTCCCTACACCTGCTGTCAGCTAGGTAGCTGCATGACTGAGTCTTCAGTTCTAGGCATGATGCAGAAAATGATGGCCCCGATTTCACCTAACATGTTGTTAGTGCTAATAATGTAGGTCCTTAGGTAGTTCGTGTTCATGTGGACTGTAAGTTAAAGAGTTCTTGTGGGCTTGTTGGGGACCTGATCTCTGCATAATGTATGAAATCCTATCTGTGAGTAAGTATTTTTTTCTGAGTTCTAAACAAGTGAACTTTTATACACTCAGAGTTTTATAAACTCAGAGTTAAGGTGCAGGCTATTTTGTTTAAAAATCCAAGTGTAAGTTGTGCACTGAGGCTACTAAATCCGATTCCCACAAAATCACAGCCTGCAGAGTAATAGGGAGCAGCAGAAGGTGCGATCATAAGATGAGGGTGTACATTGTTAAGTGGATTCAGTAGAGGGAAAAAAAAAAGGAGAGGGAGGGCTAAGAAAGATTTTTACTTTTAGGATGAAAAGTCAAGAACGTATTCATGAAAGGTTAGAGTTGTCCAGATCCTTAAAAGTGAAGCATGTGCTAAAATAGGATAGCTGGGAAATTCATCCATGGTTGGGTTGGTTGGAAACTGGTTAATAGTCTCCTTGATGCATTTGTAGGTGCAGGTAGCTCTTTGTTATGTGCTTAATCCTATGGATTAAAATCTGATTGCATTTTTATCAGGGCAAGATCACTGAGTGCTGTCATAGCAAACAGAGTGCTCATAGGACCATGAAATGGTTCTTGGCAGCCTTGAAGCTACTAGATGCATCTGGAATAATGGAAAGACTGATGGATGTTCATACATCAGATATTTGAGGATTTATTATGAGCAAAGACTTGTCTTCACCTAGAGGCAGGAGATTGAGATTCTTTTCCTGGCAGAAACACAACCAAGAAAATACTACCTGAGTTGTAGGAGAAGCATGTGCTAAGTGTCGCAGGGAGCTCAAAAGAGGAGGTAAATAGAAGTTTTCACAAAGGACTTAACATTTAAACTAGATTTCAAAACAGATTAGTGATGGATTAGGCACAAAAGGGGAGGGAAGTACATGCTGAGTCAGAGTTAATAGCTTATTAGGAATGACAGATCAGTTTGGGGGCCCTAAGGATATCGGTGTCGCTGGAGTGAGTGTTCTGATGAGTAAGGGATAAGGATTGGAAGACAAGACAGGGAAGGTGCTGTGAGATGAGCTTGGAAGGGTTTTATCCTGTGGAAACAAGGAGTCCTTGCAGGCTGATTTGGGGTTTTTGTTTTTGTTTTTGTTTTTGTTTAAGAGGTATAATACACAAAACAAATCTAAATTTTCAAATAATGGAGACGAATATGAAAAGTTAAAATCTCTTTCCTACTTTCCTAAACCTCTATTCTCCCCAA
Organism: Suricata suricatta; assembly: GCF_006229205.1. NCBI lineage: Eukaryota > Metazoa > Chordata > Mammalia > Carnivora > Herpestidae > Suricata > Suricata suricatta. The sequence goes on along the minus strand of NC_043705.1, from coordinate 108,710,253 downwards.
GGGTAACCACTGTTAATATTTTGTTGTGGGACCTTCCAGAAATGTCCCGTGGAAACACAAGCATATTTGTCCTTTTTCTCTTAGGCAAATAAGGTAATGCTTTTGGCATAACATACATCTTGCTTCTTTTGCACTTCCTATGCAATCAGAGGAATGTTTTACAAAGCTCATTCTGCTTTCTATGTAGAGTATGGTACGGTAAGCATTTGTTCAGCAAATTACATATTGTGGGCCTGCTGTGTGGTAGGCTTTGTTCCAGGCCTGGCGGAGATCGTTGAGGAAGCCATTGCAGTGGCCCAGGTGAGGGCTGACAGAGGCCTGAAAGCCTGCAGGCGTGGATGCAAGAGGAGTATTTGAGACTGATTTCAAGATTTCTCATTTGAGCATTTGGTAAACTGGAGTAGGGAAAGCAGGTGTGTGTGTGTGTGTGTGTGTGTGTGTGTGAGAGAGAGAGAGAGAGAGAGAGAGAATGTGTTGTGGGTCGGGGGTGGCTGTAGTTGTGGAGAATTCAGGTTGGACATAATATTTTTGAAAGCTGTTCAAGATACTGAGATGAAGGTTTTTTATAGGCAGAGGAAGGAAAGGTTAGAGCTCAGGAGAGATAGGAACTAGAAATCTTTTAATTTTGTATTTGAAGTAGAGGAAGCCATGAGAATGGATACAGTTGCCCCAGGGAGAAGAAGATTCTAGGGTGAATTGGCAAAGGAGACTGAGGACTGGTCATAGAGGAATTCAGAGGATCAAGAGAATATTACTTGGGGAAAAGTGGTCACATGATGAGAAGAAGTTTACAAAGAAAGATGGGTCAGCACTGCCCCGTACTACAGATGGGTCAGGTGAGGGGAGCACAGAAGAGAGCCTGTTGGATTTCATGACAAGGAGGTCAAAATCACCTTAGAGCAGTTTCAGAGCTGGGGTGAGATGGAAAGGTTCATTTTGCCAGAGAGAGAGGGCAGTGAATAGGAAAAGGTAGGCAGTGATAGAAACAGAGGAGTGTATTTATAACTTTTTTTTTGTGGGCAATTCTCAGTACAAACTTCGATTTCTCCAGAGGTCTGTTAGCCAAAATGGGATGGCCAACATACAAAGAAGCTTCAGAGAAAGCAAAAGAGATGTCATCAATTGGGAGCATGTAGGTCATGCACCTACTCTTTGTGGAGTCCCTTAGGTCGATACTGCTAGGTGCCTGTTGATACTAATCCACACAGTTGTAGAGACATGTGTTTTTGGTTTACTAGGCCATGGCTGAGAGGCCACAAATTAGAGGAGTTAGAGGTGGGGGGTGTGTGTGTGTGTGTGTGTGTGTGTGTGTGTAATGCAGGGGAAGCCAAGCACACTGCCAACTGCTAGAAATTACAAGTGGCCTGTCAGTGAGGGAAGAGGCCAGAACACGCACAGGCACAAGAAATCTTGAGGATTTGCTTAGACTTATAATTTGCTCCCATATACTGGTAAAGCAAAGGGTCCCCAAGAACTCTACAGACTTGCGTAGTCCCTGAGGAGAAGTATCATATAATGGATATTTGTATTGATAACTGCAGGTCATCAAGAAAAAGTTAAGCTTTTCATGAGTCTACTTTGTAGGAAAATAGAAGCATGCAGTCTGCTTTGGAAAGTTTTAATAATAAAGGATTACAATTAGGAAAAAGGAAAGGGCGGTACGTGAAAGGGAGCAAACACTACGGACCCACTGATTTGGAACTGCACTTCTGTGCATCGCTGCCGTATGGCAAAGGTTAGGCTGTGATCCAGAGTTCTCTGAGTTTGAATCCAGGACGTTTTTAAACATTTTACTAGTGATAATTGATAATGCTATTTAAAGGACACTATTTTCACATGGTTTCTTCCTAACCTGATCAGCAAAATAAAACCTCTGGGTGCTTGTTTATCTGACTTTAATTTGCCCTCCTGCCCCCCTTCCCCCCTTTTCCTGTCTCTTCGCCTCTCTTTCTTCCTCTACCAGAGTTTATTTTTATTTTTTTTATTTTTTTAAATGTTTAATTTTGAAAGAGAGGGAGAGAGAGCACGAGCTCAAGGGGGGCAGGGGCAGAAAGAGAGGAGGACAGAGGATCCATCAGGGCAGAGCCCCTTGTGGGGCTCGAACCCACAGACTGTGAGATCATGACTTGAGCCTAAGTCGGACGCTTAACCTACTGAACCACCCAGGCGCCCCTGCAAAGCTCATTTTAAAAACAAGCAAAACACACATTTGACACAAAAGTGAATGAACCTTTGCTCCTTAATGTTTACAGGAGAGGCAAGGGGGTGGTTTTGTTTTCTCTCTGAAATTGCACATAAACAGGGTTTAGATTTTGAACAGAAAGGTTATAGTTTTTATCAGATGTGTGAAGGGATCTGGGACCTACTTGTAAGTGGGAAAATGAAGAATTTAAAAGGTGACTCATTATAGACGTAGTTTGGCAGATCCAAGACTTAGGGCCCAACAGTCCTCTGGACCTTCTGTGTGAGGGAAGGTCCTAGAGTTAGGAGCTCCGTAATTGGAAGGAATTTAGTTAACTTAGTTTAAGGATCTTACCTTACAGATGAAATCGAGGCTTGGGGAGACTGAGTGGATTAGAGGAAGGAAAAGAGTACAGAGTAGAATGTAGAACTCCTGATTCCTTGAATTTGTTTTGCTCACTCTAAATAATGCATTTTTATAGTCTCTGTTGCTCTTCAGAAAAAGATGTTCTGTGGGTTTTGTGTAATACTTTTATTAATTTGAATGTGGTCGGTGGGTACCCTCCTTTCTCTTCAAATAAACTTTGTTTTACAAGAGTAGGCTTTCTGAGTCTGGGTTTGGTGTGATTTAGTCCACTCTGTTCTCTGCTTGCTTTCAGGTGCTTTGCACTCAAGGAACCCAGAGGGAAGATTGGCTCTGTGATACTGGAGATAACACAGCAATGGGTCCACGAAAGAAAAGTGTTAAAACGTGTCTCATGAATAATGAAATCCCTGAGGAAACCATATCCGATGAAACAAAGGATTATATGAATCAACTTTCACATGAAGTGCTTTGCCATATTTTTAGGTAAGATTTTGTTTGGTTGATCTTTCCCCACCTAGAGTATACAAGTAGGAGCCAGTTCTAGTGCTGCACTCTCTATGTAGTCACAAGCTACATATGGCTTTTGAATTTGAATGAAATCAAGTGAAAAACCCAGTTCCTCAGTTACACTAGCGCTGCGTGTCTTGGGGCGCCATATAGGACAGCATAGACAGTAGCCGTAGAGAATACTTCTCTTGTTGCGCTGAGTTCTATTGGACATCCGTTCTCTCAACTATGTTAACGTTCCGGGCTTCTTGGAGTTCTTATTGACTGATTTGTTGACTTTTGTTATTACAGTACCATGTGTGTACCACATAAGGCAGTGTTTCTGACTTTTTTGACTACAAACCACAGTGAGAAACATTTTCTTCATTATGCACATATATGTAAGTGATTGAAATAAAAGTTTCATGAAATAATACCCATCGTTACTATATGCAGTGCACACATTTATCAGAGTTGTTTTGTGGCAGAGTTTTTTTTTAAACCCTTTTTTTCAATTATATTTTTTTATCCAGACTGCATTTTAACAACAGTCAAAGAAATGAAAACAAAATCCTGTCATTCCAGCTTCCTCTGCTTGCTTCTCTCAGTCACTGTTCCTTCAGATAAACAACCCTAACATACCTTGTCTCTGGAACCGGAGACCTGGGTGTGAATCATGGGCCTTCCGTTTACTTGCCTTGGACCAGTGATCAATAAAGATGTTACTATAAGGATCCAATGAGCTGATGCTTTTTAGAGCACTCAACACACTGCATAGCTTAAGTGCTTGGTGAGCATTAGTGGTTATGATTGTGGTCTGTCTTTTTTCATATTGCCACAGGGTCTTCATAATTACCATTTTAGTCATTGACTGTGACATGATTAACTTCTCCCTTGTGGTCCAGCATCTGGATTGTTTCCAATTTTTTTCTTACACAATGGCAGTGGAATTTTCCAAGCATTTGGATTTTCCATTATTTTATTTACCTTCAGGAGATTTCCATACATGAAGTTCTTAGAAATGGTTTGCGTTTTGAAGAATTACTGAATATTTGCAGATTAAGAAGCTTTAAAATAATGATAGCAGAGTTACTTTAGGGACCCATGGGCACCTTAGTTTTCTTTTCTAACATGAATTTGTGTTAGTCTTTACCTTCCACGGATTGTTGTTGTGTGACACTGTAGTTTTGTCAGTGCATCTCTGTCTGGGAATAGGAAACCCAAACTGACAGAATTTTTATAACATAACAAAAGGATGCTGAAGTTCATTGGGCAGGAAAACATCTGAAGTTTTTTCAGAAAAAGAGTCTAACCCTACCAGATGTTCATATATATTCTAAAATATACAATAATTTTAGATTTGGTGCTGGAGAAATAAAGCAGACAGTTGGGTAAAACAGTTTCCATTTGTAGGCTACATAGATGGACTCAAATATACGTTGGAATCTAGTTTATGCTAAACTTGGTATTTGCTTCAGCGAGGAAGAACCCAGTAGATTACTCAGTGGTGATGTCATAACCCAAAAACCATTTGGAGAAAGTAATGAGCATATGTTCTTATCTCCCTTTTCCAACAAATTCTAAAACCATCAGTAAATTAAATAATAACATTAAAATCCTAGAAGCATAGGTAAAATTGTTTCCAGGGATATGTGTTAGATATTTGTTGAATAATGGCAGGACATACAAAAGAACTGGACCATATTTTAAGTTGAGAATGAATCAGATAACATTTTGCAGTTTAAAAAGAATATTCGAATGGAAGGGATAGAATCAAGTGTCATGTCTTTTCTAATACATTTTTTTCCTGAGGGTAAATATGATGTAAGATAATCTTCATGTGATTACTGATCTATTTGTATTTAAAAGGAGTATAATATTTACTTAGGCATACACTTTGGGTAAAAGCCGGTGATTTGAGGTAGAAATTCATTAGTGTATAACTTGACTCAGAAAACAAATTCAGTATTTTTCATTGTTTATAAGATGTAGTCATATAATTTCTGAAAATTATCCTCCTTATATCTGAGTTTTAGAGACTAAGTTAGCTGTAATGCTGTGTGTGTGTGTGTGTGTGTGTGTGTGTGTGTGTGTGTATAAAATAAGATTTGATTTTACTCTCTTTAAATAGTTTAAAAGGGAAGTGTGAGGGTCTAGAGGTGGAAAAAAATGGAGCGGGGAAATACTCAGCAGGCACACTTAGACTTTTCTTTTAGAATTAGCTTAATTTTTAAGAATTAAAGTCAAACCCAACTATGTTGACCTCCCTGCTCTTCCTTCCTCTTTCCTAGCTGTTGACTTTTTACAGGTTATTTTTGAGCTGATTTCCCCACTTGTAAAATAGTACCTGTATCAGTGAAAGTTCTAGCAGGAAACAAGGCACATACACACCACTGGAATTTGAAGCTCATTTAATGAAGGGACTAGTTAGAGAGGTTCAGATAGGGGTAAGGGAACCAATAAGGGGTGCTGAAGGGTTCCACTAGGGGACTAGTGATAGCAGAAAGCCTCTGCTGATGGTGTGCTTTGGCCAAGGTCAACTGCTGGCCAGAGTGGGGGGAACCCAGACTAGCAGTGAAAGAAAGAATAAGGGTTGGGGGAGGGCAAATGAAGAACGAGCTGCTTTGTAAAGTTGTGAAACAGTGACTACTGTCTAGTGTCTGTGACATAATGTGACATCGATAAAGCGTAGTTTTTGCCTTTTTTATAAATTTTAAATAATTTTTATTGATTGATTTGGAGAGAGAAGTAGGTAAGGGGCAGAGAGGGAGAATCTCAAGCAGGCTTTGCTTGGGGCTCCATCCCTTGAACCCTGATATTGTGACCTGACCCAAGAGTTGGATGCTAAGCTGACTGAGCCACCCAGGGGCCCCAGTTTTTACCTTTTTTTTTTTTTTTTAAAGTTAATTTATTTTAGAGAGAGAGCGAGGGCAAGCAGGGTAGGGGCAAAGAGAGAGAATCCTAAGTAGGCTCCCTGCTCCCAGCACGGAGTCTAATGTGGGGCTCAAACCCACAAACCATGAGACAATGACCTGAGCTAAAAATCAAGAATTGGACATTTAACCAACTGAGCCACCCAGGTGCCACTTTACTTAAAAAAAAAAATTGATTTAGGTGTGCATGGAGAGGTGTTCAGGAAGAGAGAAAGAGAGATGAAATTTTCTGATCTTTCAAAGTACACTTTGCTGTTAACTGGAAACGACAAAAGTAAAGGTTAGTTGAAAAGTTTCAGGAAGGAAGAGACAACAGGGGAAGTTGGAAAAGAAGACATTGTAGTTGAGGTGAGGTGTTTTCATTTAATGCTTATGCAATACTTCTATCAGAGTGTGATCTAAAGGTAAAAAGATCTAAGAAAAAAAACTGTGTACTATAAGCTTGGTATACATATGTTGATGGAGGAAATAGTAGAATTTCTGGTTGGTGGTGAGGGAGCATAGAGAAATTTTTTTAGCCACTCCAGGAAATGAATTCTGTAAAAGGTATAAACATAAATGGGCCATGTTCAGATGGATTAGTTCTCTCTGTTGTTTTTCATGTTCCCTTATCATCATGAGGGCTGGGAATGCACTGAGATCTTTTTTCTTACTTTTTTTTTCCCCCTTGAGATTATCTTTGTAAAAACTTAAAAGGAGAAAGGCAAGTTTTAGCAAACACCCTTTGGAGGGATCTTAGTACTTTATTTGGATGCTTGAGTGGACTTGATCTGTTTTTAGTGAAAAGCTTTAAGTGCATGTTAATCTTAAAACCCTGTGACTATCCCTAAGGTCTTATTTGAGGGGTAGGAGAATGGAAGAAGGAAAAAAAGTAACCTGTTGGTGAGAGGAAGTACATACGCACTTGATAAATATGAGTTTCTTTCTCTCACAAAGGTACCTCCCTCTGCAGGATATCATGTGTATGGAATGTCTTTCCAGGAAGCTAAAAGAAGCAGTGACCCTATATCTGAGAGTGGTGAGGGTTGTGGATCTCTGTGCAGGGCGGTGGTGGGAATACATGCCAAGTGGTAAGTGGATTTAGCCTGTAAGGGGCCTTGGAGCCCTCCTAGAAACTAATAATATCCCCATTGTACTCATTTGTCTGAAGATAGGCAGTCTAAATCACCTTGTAGGTAGGGAGGCTAGAATCTTCTCTAAATTACTTAAGTTGGTTTGGGTTGATAAAATGTATTTTGCCTGAGGCTTTATAGTTTTATTTCCTTAAGGAGCTGAATTAGCCTGTTCCACAAGTATAGGATTGTGGACCACTTATTGAGCCTTTAATTCAATATATGTCTATTATATTAGACAAAGTGTCCTTTGTTCTACGATGCAGGTTTTCATAATTTTCCTGTACCCGTTAATGGCATCCTCTGGTTAAACAAACATTAATCAATTTTTGTGAAGCTGCTCTAGCAGGCCAAAGAAATGTGCACTTCTGGAGCTTTCATTTTTTTAGCCCTTGAGACTATGCTAAGGTCTTAGAGATTCTCAAATTAGGCATTGGCCTTAAAGGTAAAGAATTCAGAGTTAGTGGGCTGACCACACAGACGGACCTCAGGTAAAGAGACCAGACAAAAAAGTTGATGACTTTAGTTAAGTAGAGCATACCTGAAAGGGAAGAATTAAAATTAAGGGCCAATCAAGTCTTCTTTTCAATTAACACCAATCCATTTGTGCATTTTAGTTACTGCTGTGTAGCAATTTTAAATGTCTTCTTGAACCAGAATCTGATATTTTGAAGATATGATGGGGAGGTGTGGGGGAGCCTTGACAGAAGTGAGGTAGAACAGGATAGATTATCTCTGCAGTATTGGAATATTATACAGTTTGGGGGGCCCTATATCCTTTCAAATGGGTCATCAGTCAACTGGTAACTCTTATCATTTGGCCAGAGTCCGTTATCAGTGTATACCTTTTCATGAAGAACACTGCAAAGACCTAACGCTAGAACTTAGCTTGGTGGGAAGCAAACCACAGTTGTTCTCAAATACTTCAAAGGAATCATTCTGAGGGGAAAGAGCTCATTGTTTTCCAGAGAGTAATCATTTATAGCAGGAAAGACAAAAAAAAAAATGAGGGCTGTGTGAAAATGACTGCCCTTCCTTATATTAGATTTGCTCTAACAGAGGTGAGGCCAGCAGGATTTTGGCGTTGGGATTAATGTACTGTATCAAGAGGCAGGATAGCAGAGCTCCCATGTGCTGCAGTCTTAGCATTAACATCTCTGCCCCTTGTCAAGTTAGAAGAGAATCTTTGCAGACTTCTTTCAGGCTGTGATAAATACCTGTGAGCCCAAAGCCTCCCATCCCTACAGTGACTATAAAAGAAGATTGAAACGGTCTCTGGCCTAGAATAAGATCTCCTTAAACCTGGAGTTTAAGCCCTAATTTTCTATATAATAGTGATAACCACGGTTTATATATGCGAGTTCTTTGGATTGTCACAGGATCTCTGTAAAGGTGGAACTTCACCCACTTTTTGATGAGGGCGATGTGTAGTGTATGACTGAAGAGGAAGGGCATTGGCAGTGCTCACACCTGGTTTCGAATTCTGGCTCTCCCACGTGGTAGCTTTTAAATTCTTCCAAGTTCATTTTCTACATTCGTAAGTGGGGCAGTTACCTTGTTTGTGGGGTTGTGAGAGTAGCTGAGGGAGTGTGACTGGTTTCCACAGTGACTGGTGCAGGTTGTGAAGGTTGCTGCGAAGGAGCTGTCATTGTAATCGGACCAAGGAATCCTGGAGGTCTCTTCTTCACTCTTACAGTTTTGTGATTCTAAAGTTAACACAATCATCTGGACCAGCCCTGTGCAAATAGAACAGCTTTTGAGAACTTCAGTACATAAGACTTCGTGATTTGGGGGCTTCATTACATTCTTGAGAATTAATGATTTTGGCTGTCATTAGTGAGCAGACAGTTGACTTTCTGACAGCCTCCATTACAGACAGAACACCCCAGATAATGAAGTATCAACTGTCTCCTGGAACTCGACTCCCTACTTACCTCACCAAAACCCCTACAGTGGAAGTAGGCTGCCCCAGTGTTCCCATCTGGTGGATGGAACACATCGCCTCCCAGATAAACAGCTTTCTGTGGGTTCAGCATCCGTTCAGTTCGGTTCACTTACATACGCTTAGCCGACTCGCATCTGTCTTCTTCAGAAGAACGAACTCTCTAAAATGTCCAGGGAGTGATAGTTAAACACAGGATAAAGTAGTTATTAGGAAACAGATGGACCAAGAGAACCTGGTTTGTTGGGATTTATGTTAGAAGTGGGAGCTTCTTCACATCTTACTCATTTTTTAGTTGTGTGCTCTGCAGAGCCCTAGAGGTTCTCTGGACCAGAGAACACCTGTAGGGGAGGAGGGTGGTGCTGATTAGGTAGGTGGTCCTTCCTCAGCCACCAGTCCAGTAATAGGTGCAAGTTATCCGGGTTAAAAGTGTGTTATTCTTAGTCGAAGATTTCTGTGCCTTAAAAGCAGCAACAACATCGTCAAGGCAGTGATAAAAAGCCTCACCTCTGTAAGATACTAACTCAGGATAAATGGGGTTTCAGACACATTTCCTCTGTTGCTTAAGGAATATGTTTTCTGTTTAACCATTTGTTCAGCCATAGTGTCAGTCTTAGGAATTTTTGAAATGACACCTTTTGTTGTTAACTTTTGACAAAAATTAGAAGTGACTAGTAAATGCTCATGAACAGAAAGGTGAACTTGCCTCTAAATACTTCTGAATTTCTCAGGCTTCACAGATTCCAGTTTTCTCACACTCTTGAAGAAGATGCCAGATGTCGAACAGCTCTATGGCCTTCACCCTAGATACCTTGAGAGGCGAAGGGTACGGGGGCATGAGGCTTTTAGCATTCCAGGAGTTCTGGAAGCTTTGCAGGCATGCCCAAACTTAGTGGTGAGTGTACCTGGTGACATCAACTGATTGATGAAATAATAAATCAGAGAATGAAAGAACATGTTCCCTCATATGCAGATGTCATCCAGAACAAAATTTGAGTCCCATTGCATACTAAGCATCTTATGATCTAGAAATAGAAGCTTTTGATGCTAAATTAATAGGCTTTCTTATACTTGCTTGGCATTATTTTCTAGGGTGTGGAAACTTCTCATTTGGAATTGGTAGAATCTATATGGACCTATATGCCTCATGTTCATATTTTGGGGAAATTTCGTAATCGTAATGGAGCATTTCCAATTCCTCCTGAAAATAAACTGAAAATTCCCATAGGAGCCAAAATTCAAACTTTACATCTAGTTGGTGAGTACATGTCTCTTGGGTTACCTGTGACTCCTTGAAATGTCTGATAATTGAATATTCACTGAAAGGGAAAAATGAGAATTTTAGAAATGGCTCTGTTGATTGATGATGGCCAGAGAAATGCTTGTATACAGATTTATTAGATTTCCCATCAAAGAGCCCTAGGTTGGCCTGGGGAGTGAAAGGAATCCTGCCTCACAACCAGTCTGTTCCCTTTTTGAAGATGGTTTAAGCAGTTTTGAAAGTCAGTAGGTTTTGTTTTGTTGTTTTGTTTTATTCAGTGAGCCAGAATCCTGCCCTTGTTTTCTGGTCCTAGTTCAGCCCTTCAGAGGAGAGTTCTCCAGTACAGTTTCCTGTGGTGATGGAAATGTCTTGTGTGTGTATGTATGTCCTGTATGGTACCCACTGTGGCTAGTGAAACAGAGAAATGGAATTTTTATCATATGTGCATTTATCAAATAGCCACATGAAACTATTGGCTGCTCAGCTCTAGAACGTTGTGGAATGAAAAGCCCAAATAGCTCTTAGTTTACTTGTATCTTCTCCAAGGAGAAAATTCTCCTGTGTTCAACCTAGAGCCAATGGAAAATTCTGCCATTTCTCTTATTCCCTGAGAAATGGGAAATAGGGTGCTCCTTTTCCAAAGGCATCTTATTTGCAGTAATTTAAGGGAAGATATTTTCCCAAATTTGTTACCTTTGGCTTACATTCTTGAAAGGATTGTGGGAGGACTTCCATTACCTTAGTCGGACTTCTAATATTTATTATTAAATATATTTTTTAAAAAATACACCTATTGAGAATCTTCTCTGCTCTAAGCATTAATTCTGAGTATTGGTCATGGTCTTAAGAACTAGAAATTTCTGAAGCTGGGTGAGGTGGTGCAAGCAGTGCAGCAAAGATGGTAAGAATAGGTCTTTTTTTTTTTTTTTTAACGTTTACTTATTTTTGAGTGAGAGAGAGAGACAGAGCACAAGCGGGAGAGGGGCAGAGAGAGAGGAAGACACAGAACCTGAAGCAGACTCCACGTTCTGAGCTGTCAGCATGGAGCCCGGTGTGGAGCTCGAAGCCATGAACCATGAGATAATGACCTGAGCCGAAGTCAGAGGCTTAACTGACTGAATCACCCAGGCTTCCTCCTTTTTAAAAACTTATTATTATTATTTTTTAACAGAAGTAGGTCTTAAATAGGACTTTTGTGCACAATTATGGCATAAGAGAAATGCTCTCTAGAAGCCTTTTATTTACAAGATCAAAGAGCTCTTCTAAATTAGGCCCCTGGATATCTAGTTTGGGATTGGGTTTTTAGATACAGGGATTCTGTAATATCTGCGCTTTATAACATAAGCTCTGTAGAGTCAGAACCTGTTTTTATATCTTTATGTTTTCCACAATTCCTGTCATTGTTCATTGCAGACAGAAGTAGTTGGCAAATTTTGTTGAAATGCATTAACTCATCGGATTAACTCAGCAGATTAACACTGTGATGGTGACGCAGATGTGTGTAGTGTATTACTGCACACGCAGCGTGGACCGGCAACTGCTGTTTGTTCGTAGAATGGATTGGAGGCAAAGTGTGGATTGGGCACAGGATATCGTGTGTTGTCTGGATCTGTCTCACCCCTGCTACTTTGAGGTTCTTAACTAGAATTGACACCATCATGGTAGATGCTAGACGTACCTTTGTAAATTCTGCATCTTGAATCTCAGTCTGTACTTCACTTCCTCTGCCTTTCTTCCTTCGGTCTCCTCCCCTATTTTACTCCCCGTCTGCTGTCTGCTGCCATACAGTGTATATGTGTAGTTCCAGGCTGAAGGTAACTGTTTTGGGGAGGGCCAGGTAAAGGAATAATCCTTATAATAGGAACATCCTGCAGAATTTAGCCTTCACAGAACCAACCATTCAGGTCCTCTTGATTCTGCCTTCTCTAGCAGGGCTTCTGCCAACATGAGTTTAAAGTCATATTCAACTGGTTTTCTAGCTATTACTTGTTAAATGCCATCACACTGTGTCTTTGGATTTCTCTCAGAGACTTGTGTCACTTCCTTAGCATTTCATGAGCCTGCAGAGTTTAACCTTGGGTGGGTTCCTTGATCTGCTTCCTTCCATGTAGAACTCTTCTTTCATGTGTCTTGGCTTTTCCTTCCACTTTCCCTCCCCTTTCTGACCGGGTCCTCTGTGGGGATGATTCCTAGTGTTAAGCCACTTACAGATCAGAAGGATAAAATACCTTTATCAGTTTGAAATATTAAAGCAAATACTGATGGGTTTCTCACTTTCTCAGTATCAGACTGACTCCTACCACACATTTACAAGTCCTTAAGGTTCATTCATTTGTAGAAACGACTTTAATGTCACTCTCTGGACATCATCCAGAGACCACAATATTTAAAGTCTGCTAGCCTGCCTGTGTCCTGAAAAATTTCGTTTTCTCACTGGTAGGATGGTGGGCATTGGCAGTCGAAGAATACTTTTGTGTATTCCCTCCACGTAATTTTGTTTTGAGTGACTTATTTGCATTTTACATCTCCTGGGTGTATGAATCCCAGAAGAGTTGTAGAGTTACGAGAAAGATTCATGTGTATAAAATGTGGAAATACTTGTAAAATCTCATCTTCCCATATGCCTTTTCTAAAGAAATAACAAAGTAGAGTGTTTATGGTTTGCTTAAATTGTTCTTTACAAGCCTGTTTTAAATTGGCCAAACGATAGACTTTACTTAGGTAGTTTGTTTTGATAAAAATAACCATGAAGGATAAATTGTCAACTTGAAAAGTAAACTCTTTCACTTTTACACAGACAGAATACAGAGATTTTTAGTGATTTCTTTTTTGTATATGTTTTAGGGGTGAATGTTCCTGAAATTCCTTGTATCCCGATGCTAAGGCACCTTTATATGAAGTGGGTAAGACTCACCAAACCACAGCCGTTCAAAGACTTTCTTTGCATCAGTTTACGAACTTTCGTCATGAGGAACTGCGCAGGTAACGGTACATGGCTGTGGCGGCATTGATCATACGTACGCTCTTCTAGAAATACCCTAAAGCAAACTCCATAGCTACGTGTGTAGATGGAATTATATTATGCTGTTACTGTTTATGTTTTGTAATTTATTCACCTTGGGAAAATAAATGTACTTTTTGTTTTAAAATCAATAGGCATGTGATTTGTGTTTACCCTTAGGGGGGAAAAGGCATCCCAGTGTCTTTACATATTTTTTGTAGGCTCTTTTTATTTTCTATAGGATTGTTTTAGTAGACCTCTGTCTGCTTTGTCTCTTGTCTCCTAACTATCTTGCAGGTAAATAGTAGTGTGACTTAATCTCTTGTAAAGCAAAAAACACTGCTTTTCTTTCTGTTCAGAAACCTTCAGTGTTTCTCTTGCCTTAGATTAGCAAGTGCTTTAAAGTTCTAACCAGGCCTCTCTTGATATCTTTATTTTTGACTCTTTTTACCAGACATACCTTCTTTTATTTTCAGGCCTACCTGTTCACTGTCCCCTGTGCAACCCTACCAGCCTTCACCTCAGTGTCTTTCTTTACACTGTTATTTTTTCCTTGTCCTGAAGTATACACTTCCTTCCTCCTGCGTATGTCCTTCAAGCTTTGCCTTTTCTCATATACCTGCCTTTTCTTCTTAATTTATTCTTATAATTAGTCATGTTGGTTTTATATCCATGTCATTTGCAAGCTCTTTGATAGATAGGACTATATCTTGTGATCTTCCATAACGTCTAATACAATACTGGGTCACCTAGAGAGATATTTATGATCCAACTATTTGCTTGAATGAAGGATCAAATTTTCGACTTGGCTTTCTCCCCTTAGTTGAGTTCAAAACTAATGAGACTTCAAGAGATTTACAAAAAACACTAAGTGTCTCTCCAATGTTACTGAAGAATCCTTATGCTGAATGAATACACGGTTAACAGGCTAATGCGTACTTTCATTTTTAATAAGTATAAATTACAGAGAGTCGACTACTTGGCTGTCAGTTTCACAGTGAATTTATGAGTTAATTCAGCTGCTGGTTTGAAAATTTATTTTTAAGACAATTTACATCATTCCATTGAAGTTTTTTTTCCCCTAGGACCCACAAACTCTTTGAAGTATGTCCCCTTAGTAACAGGCTTAGCCTCTGCCCGGAACTTGGAACATTTGGAAATGGTTCGAGTTCCTTTCCTTGGAGGTCTTATCCAGCATGTAGTTGAAGACAGTTGGAGATCAGGTATTCATTTTACTTGAGTTACTGAATACTTTTTAAATCCATTTAAAGAATTGTTATGCTTTTATAACTTCTCTTGTGAGTCATTTTAAAAGATAATGCTTGTTAGTAATTGCCTACTACCCTTTCTGTCTGCTGTGTGATGGAGAATCAGTAACCGCCAGCATGGGACGGCAGTCATTTTTTTTTCTTTTATGCAGTGTTCAGCCTTCTCAGAGTAAACAGTATGGTGGTAAGGCATGTTTTCTGGCTTGTTAATACTTATTGGTTAATCATACATCTGTTGTATTTGGAATTTTTCTGAGAGATATTTACAGGGATTTCTAGTGTCCAGTGGTGATAAGATGGTTTCTGACTTGGATACCTTAGGTCAGATCCAACAGAAATGCATTCATAGGTCCATCAGGAGACAGGCCCCAAATTGTTCGGTCGCACTGTTCATAAGAGCCTCCAAATGGAAACACCCCGGGCGTCTTACCACCATTGGACACTAGGCGCCTATCAGCAACGGCATGGATGATTAAAATGTGACGTCTTCATGCATACAGAGTCTGGATGACTCTCGTATACAAAATGTTTAGTAAAAGAAACAATACAAAAATACCTACTGTATGATTTTTAATTCATAAAAGTTTAAAGTGAATCTTGAGAAAATTTGTTGAGCTGTATACATTAAGAATTTGTGTGCTTTTTTTTTTTTTTTTTTTTTTGCTTTATATTTACAAGTTTCAAAAACATGGGAAAAAAACCCCAGTTGACGTTAAGGAAGTGCTGGTCTTATTTCCATATGATATATTGGAGGTTCAAACCTTGGCTGGAAAATGTCAAGAACCCTTCTTTAACAGTTACCTTATGAGCTTCTAGTTTCCTGAAAATCCTTTCTTAAAAGTCTCAATAATTTGGAGTGACTTTTTGATGCCATCAGATTGTCTTTTCAGAAGGACAGTATCCATTTTCATCTCTTTCTAGGAAATGACTAGTAGTCATAATTCATAAACAAACATAGATACACTTTTAACCACATAGCATCTAAAGTGCACATAAATACTTTACTACTAAAGTGCTGTGGTCAAACAAAATCCTTACTGTTTGTGTTCCTTTTCTCTTTTAACTAGGTGGTTTTAGAAATTTGCACACTATTGTTTTGGGAGCTTGCAAAAACGCTCTTGAAGTAGATCTTGGTTACCTCATCATCACTGCTGCTCGTAGGTATGTTTCCTCTTCACATTGCCTTTTGTATTAGAATTTTGTTTTTTCCTGTCTTCCAGATATTGAGGGTATGTGTATGAAGTTTGGTCGTGCCTTGTCCAGATTTAAAATACAAAGGAGTTGTTTACATAGCATCAGGGTGTCACTTAGTGGTAGTCTTATTTTCTAACTGAAGACCAGTCGAGCTGCACTCCAGATCCAGCAAGCTCTGAAGGGGTGTGGTCTCATCTGAGAAAAGCAGTCACCATTCTTGAAGTGCCTGAGAGTCTGACAGAAGTCAGCATTGGTGCACTGGCTTCTGCAGCTCTTGGGAACCATTGTATTTCAACCTATATGATTTTGGAATTATTTCAGTTATTTGGTGACAGTATTTACTATTCAGAAATCAGTATTTTAAGTCAGTTTTTTAAGAGTCCTGAACTTGTGACACCTTCATATTTTTAACATATCCGTGCATCAGATTATTTAACAGTCACATTTAACTGTTTTCTACAGATCAAAAATCTGCCTCTACTTTTATATTTTATTTAAGTTAAGGTGACCATTTTTTTAATTTATTCAAAAACAAAACTCTTGCTCTTCATCAGTAAGATATGAAGAATATAAATAAAACAGCTTCTGAGTTTAAGTAAGTAGGTTTTGTTACCCAGTATAGAACTATAATCATTGTTAAAATGGTACTTTTAACAGCTAGCATCAAAAAGATGTTAAAGAAATAACACCAAATGCAGATTCTGACTTTGACTTAATCAGGGTAGAGAGCACCTTGAGGGGCACTTGGGTGGCTTAGTTAGTTAATCATCTGACTTTGGCTCAGGTCATGATCTCACAGTTCATGGGTTTGAGCCCCACATTGGGTGCTATGCTGACAGTTCAGAGCCTGGAGCCTGCTTCTGTGTCGCCTTCTCTCTGCCCCTCCCCCACTGGTGTGCACATGCATGCTTTCAAAAATAAATAAACATTAAAAGAATTTTTTAAGAAAATAAAGCACCTTGAAAGATTATAAGATTCTTACTATATAATTCATTGTTAATTAATGTAACTTCACTGTACCACCTAAGATTTGCCCACACTTGGCAAAATGCTTCTTTAAAACAATATTCTTTAGGGAAACATCTCAGGGTGCCTGGGTGGCTCAGTTGGTTAAGCATCCAACTCTTGATTTTTGTCTCAGGTCATGATCTCATGGTTCATGAGATCAAGCCCCACATCATGCTCCACACTGACAGTGAAGAGTCTGCTTGGGTTTCTCTTTTTCTGTCTTTCCCTCCCTTCCTCTCCCTCTACTCTCTCTCTTAAAATAAATTTTAAAAACTTAAGACAAAATAAAACATCTCTAATGGTTTTTTAGTAGAGGAAGAGGAAGTTGTTTGTGTTTGATACTTCAGTAAGATGAACTTCTTTCAGAGACTTATGTTAGGAAGAACCATTGATTCTGATGGATTTTGTTTTACACTTACATTTATCTCTTTGTTCATAGGTTACATGAAGTTCGGATCCAGCCTTCCCTCACCAAAGATGGCGTCTTTTCTGCCCTAAAGATGGCAGAGTTGGAGTTCCCCCAGTTTGAAACACTTCATCTGGGATATGTAGATGAGTTTTTGCTGCAGAGTAAGACTTTAATCAACCGTTTTATTCTCTGAAATTGCTGTAGAGAACTTATTTGACAAATTGAAACCTGAATTGAGATGTGCCGTATTTTCTTGAATATTAGACAGCTTAAAATCTTAGGTGTTTTCTCCTCTTGAAAAAGAAACTTTTAATTTAAACTCGAAGTGTCAGTGACTTTTTTTTCCGTATTGCTTCTGATTTAGCATATTATGGAAAGTGTATGATTAACAGTATACCAAAAAAAAAAACCTCCTTACCTACATTTGATACTGTCTCCATTTTACTGCCCAAGTTTCTTTCCCATTCTGCTTCATTTTTTTCACAGAATGTCATCCTTGGTTCCATTTGTTGAATTTGATCTGCCACACTTCTTGAAGCTTTTGATGGTCCTCTCAGATGAGGTCCCATTCCCTGTCCATGCGCTTCATTTCCATAATAAGTCCGCTGGGGGTTCTGGATTTCCCAGATAGTGTGAGCACGTAATGGTCAGTATTCATTTGATGATGATTGCTGTTGGAAGGCTTGTTCACAGCATTTTCTGGAATGTATTTACAACTGGGAACTCATTCTTTTTGGTTTGAATGCATGTCAGTTCATTATTCAAGGCTTTTTTCCCATGTGGCATTAATCAGACATGCAAGAGCATTTCTACCACCAGCATGTTTTGATTTTTGCAAGAATTAGTTTCTTCCCCATGTAATCTATAACAAGTCTTTTTTATACTGACTATCATACTAGATGGCATTTTTTCTTAGGCTCTAATTTGCACTGTAGAAGAACATAAGTAGGCTCAGTTCCTCTAGTCAGGACAGTCTAGGTCAAACAACATGACTGTTGGTTGTCCTTTTTTGTTTTGAACAGATGTCACAGCAGCGTTTTATTTACTCTATCATTGTGGCGGTGCTCATTACTGCATATGGAGAATTGAGAAAGCAAATTCGTATCTTCTTGCCAGTTTAACACGGCAATCCTTTTTAATGTATATAACTTTGAAAAAGATCAGCTTTTCACCAACACAGCTTTAAAATGCTAAACTAGTGTGGTCATTTCATATAAAATGAATGTATTTGATCTTAAACTTTTCCAGTTTTGAATGAGGTTGGTTCCATTCTGTGTATTGTTTCTACAATATCTTATGTGTGACCCAACAAAATTTTTAGCTTGGCAATTGGTGTTCTTTCTATAATTTTATTTATTCTTCTCGAAAGCTCAAAACTTAACAAATTTTCTGTCTTCAAGATGGCCACGTTTAGGTCCACTGAAACATAGTCTTTAAGAGTTGTCTTTATTTTTTTTTAATTTATTTTGAGAGAAAGGGAGCAAGCAGGGGAGGGGCAGAGGGAGAGGGAGAGAGAATTCCAAGTGGCTCCATGCTGTCAGCGCAGAGCCTGATGTGGGACTTGAACTCACAAACCCTGAGAGTTTAACTGACTGAGGCACCTAGGTGCTCCCAAGAGTTGTCTTTATAACCAGCTATTTCCCTATAGGTATCTCTTTCCCCTTAATACACATTCAATAGAAAAACACTTTACCTGTTGACTACTATTACACTTTGCAGCATAACTTATTTTGTAGTCCCTTTCATAGAAGTCTCATCTTGACCTTAAACCATTCTTCATATTCGCTGCAGTTCACCCATTTCTCCATATACCTACTTGCCTCCCTTCCTCCAGAGATAGCCTAGGATTCTGTGTCTCACAGTGGTGCCAGGTGCCTTTGACAGACTGTCTAGGGAGGAATGAGGGGTCACTGCTTGTACTTCATGACTTGATCTCATTCTTCCCAGTGATTTAGATTTTGAAGCATCTCTCCAGAAGGTGGGGGTGGCATCGCCTCTAGTAAAACTTGTATAATTGTTTTGTTGCAAAGACTTGGCAAATTATGAATAGAAACAGCACTTTGTGCCCCATACATTTATCGTAAAAATGACAGTGCCAGGTTGGGGAAATGGATGTTGTGGAAAGCAGATGCTGTGTTAAGAATATAAGAAAAGTCACCCAAAGATGAGTACTTAGAGAGGAGTTTTTGGTTTACATAGATTTATGCTATCAGAGTTTTATTTGAAGGTGATAGGGATGTAAAACTCATTAAAAACCAAAGCAGTGTAGAGTAGTCTTTGATGCTGGGGCTTTGGAGAGAAGGGGAGAGATGGAATCGAGACCTGCCTCTTCTGACTGATGGGACCTCGGGCAGGTCACTTCTTAAGTCCGTGTTTTCCCATTTGTTCAGTGGAGATCAGACCACTTCCCACTTTTTCCTTGGGTCGTTTGGAGGAGTCAGTAATAACACCAGTTTTACAATCTCTGACACTTAGAAAGCATTTAGTGAATGGAAACTTTTACTTTTAGCTGACCTGTGGGCTAAAGGAAAAGGAACCAAAAATGAGTTCTGGGTGATGTCATCAGGATTCTTGAGGGAGTATGATAATCAGGAGACCCTAAGAGCAAGAAGGTGGTGGTGGCCTCAGAGGAGTAAATGTTAGATGGATGTATCATGTCAGGTTGCAGCATTTATGCAGACAGGGAACAAGCCAGTTCAAGACTTACCCAGTCATTAGAAAGCAGACAAGTTGTAATGAAGACAAGTTGCAAGTCCAAAGAACAAGAAAAAGGTTTTTATAAGCAGGCTGAAGAAAATTGCTCAGCCAAATTGTAAAGCCTGGATTAAGATAAACTCTGCAGGAAATGCCAGTAAATACCAAAAACAGGGACTCTGAGAGGCCATGACCTGTGTGGCAAGTAAAATTGGAAGAGCTTGGAGTGAATAGTTGTAAACGTGTTCCGAGCTGTAATGTGCGGGGCAGCTTCACCAGAGCACGGTGTTTTCTTTGTGTTTTGTGTCAGGACTGTGAGAGACCTTATGGGAGCACCTGCATCCTGGGACGATGCTGGACACGGAAAGTATATTTGTCAACTAGTCACACTCCGCTTTTCCTTCAAATTGCTTATAGTCAAGTGGACCATCCTAGAGCATAGGGGCATGCAGCTGGGGGAAATGAGGGCAAAAGGCAGAAGTGTGATTTCCAGTGCCATAGTCTAGAAGGAGGATCATCTTTTACTAATCCCCACCTCCCCCCGTGCTCAGTCTGTGTCTATGACAGGAGACGCTGAAGCCTAGGGGCAGAGGGAGAGGGTGTGTTTGAGATAGAAGTCCACTTTCTGGGGATGGGCACATCTTTACTGACCATCGCCACTCTAAGAGTGAGTCTGAATTCCCAGTTTACTCTTTTCTACATGTGGCCACACCCGACTCCAAAAACATGATTCTGATACTGTGAAAGAGATTATAATATTAAAGATCTTATTTTTCTTTTCGAAAGCTGAAACTAAAACTTCCCCTTTAAGTGTGAACTAATACAATATATTGTTTTACTTTAAGAATTTTTGCTTTTTTTCCTTTTCTAAACAGTTGAAAATAATTTGTTTCTACTAGCTATCCCTGGATTTTTAATGTAAGTTTTTATTTTGCAGTATAATTGGTATTTACACAGACTAAAAATTGTAGCCTAAAATTGTACTCAAACCTGAACTTGATGTTGGATGGATGACACAGAATGATCATAGAGAGTGCTATACTGGATGTTAAAAGAATTGGCAATATTCTATGACATTTAAGAATGTCTCTCTCTCTCTCTCTCTCTCTTTTTTTTTTTTTTAATTTCTCTTTCTAGGTAGAATGGCGAATGCCGATCTGGTAAAGTATGGTTTGGCTGATGTGGTAGAAAATCCTGGTATCATCACCGATATAGGGATGAAGGCGGTCAATGAAGTTTTTTCCTGTATCAAATACCTGGCCATTTATAACTGCCCCCATCTACATAATCCGTACAATTGGATCTCAGGTACTGCAGGCTTACGCAAGGCCATGTCTGACTGGTAGCGAGGGTATATGTGTTTGTTTCCTGTGTGTGGTTATGAATTGTACTCCTATCATAAACACGTAGATATTTTATATGGATTGTTCATACGAGTTCTGGGGGCCTTTGATAATGAAGTTGGAATTTTATCGGTGCTTCTTGGAACTCCTGAAATTCTCTGCCTAGAAACTGGCACAGTCTAGGTTATGGGTTCAACTTCCTTGATTTTTATATATAT
Source organism: Suricata suricatta (assembly GCF_006229205.1). Lineage (NCBI taxonomy): Eukaryota > Metazoa > Chordata > Mammalia > Carnivora > Herpestidae > Suricata > Suricata suricatta. The sequence continues at coordinate 108,688,836 of NC_043705.1, read as the reverse complement.
TTCTTTGAGCCAGGGACATAAATTTAATGTTAGGAATTGTTGCCTGGGATTCCATATTTGTTTTCTCTGAATTACCTTCAAATGACACATCATCTGAAAGTGGGTATGTATTAAAAAAAAATCAACAACACACACTAAAACTTTACTTAGGTGATATAGTTAACATTAACTTGTAGTGAAATTTTCAGCTGCCTGAAAATCCTAGGTTATTTCAGCTGTCCCTTCCCCACCTGATCCCTTATATGTAGAAGTGTGACTTTTGTACTTGATATTCTTTCTTATGTCGGGTTTCATTTTCCCTCCTGAGTAGTACTACTTGTTTCTTTAAGACTCTTCTTAAATACCTAAATTCACAAAGCTTTAAATGAATTCAGAGCCAGAGAATTTTCGTTGTGACAGAGTCTTTCACCAAACCAAGCCGCCTCACTGCCACCTGCAAAGCTGCCCCCTTGCTGTCGTCTGTGCTCTCGAAGGGGCAAAGCTGCCCCCTTGCTGTCTGTGCTCTCGAAGGGGCGCTGCAGCTCTGGCTCCTTGCACAGCCTGTCTGCTGCGATCACTCGTTAGAACAGCCATGTCTCCCCTCCTGAAGAAATCCTGTCCCTGGCCCAGCTGCACCGAAAAGCTATTGGGATGTACAGACTTTAGGTTGTAGCAGGCATAGATCATTTTTAAAAAATAACATTATTTGGACTTTCCGTTTGTTTGTTTTCTTAAATACAGAAGAGTATAAAGAAGAAAACAAAAAATGGCCTATAATCCCATCACTCAGAACTCCTGTTAACACTTAAAAATTTAAAGTAATACATGCACTTGATAAACAATACCAAACAGTACAGAAAGGTACACAGTGAAAAGTCTCCTCTTCCCAAAGGTAACCACCATCAACGGTTTCATATACATTCTTCTGGACGGATTATTTTGTGCATATTGCAGCCTATACATGTATCACATCTCAGAATGGTTTATATATACAAAAGGACCTTATGTGTACCCTCTCCTGTAGCTTGTTTTTCACACTAAGAGTATTCGGGAGAGCTTTCCATAGCAATACTCCATTTTCCTTCATTCTTTTGAAAAAGCTGCATAATGTATTAAATGAATGCACCAACATCTCTTTAATTAGTGTCCTGTTGTTGAATAAGCCTGTAGGTTGTTAAATGGATCGCATTTTAAATCCAGGCTGACTTGGTTTCAAGTTAATGGTTTGCAAGCCATGTAGTTCTCACAATGAAATTAGGTAAGGAAACATAGTTTAATCAACAGGTTTTTGAGATCATGAGAGAAGAGCGAAGTTATTTTTTTAAAAAAGGGGGAGGGGGAGGATTGGAAAGTCTTTGTGACCTAAAGCAAAATTCATCTGTAACAGAGAAAATGTTAGTTAAATTCTCGGGCCATGTCGTTTCTCCAACAGACCACTCAAGATGGACTCGATTGGTTGATATCAACTTAGTGCGATGCCATGCTTTGAAGCTGGACTCTTTTGGCCAATTTATTGAATTGTTGCCCAGTCTGGAGTTTATTTCGCTAGACCAGATGTTTCGTGAACCGCCCAAAGTAAGTCACGTTTTTGGGAATTTTTCTTTATGTTTTAATACTCAAGGAAAAAAACAAAACCGAAGTGATTTTCTTTGTAATCATATGCCTTAGACTTTTTACTGCTAGCCTCAGTGAGCTTATAATTTTACATGGCCCCTTGTTGTGCTGAGGGGTTTCCAGAGAAGGGGAAAGAATAAGTAAGTGGAATACTGTCTCCATCAGTGCTATAAACTGAAGGTAAAGTAAAAGGAAGGTGGAAATTTAAGCCAAGACAAAATGTATTACTCAGAGAAATTAGTTGGGAGACTAAATCTCTACTTAGGAACCTCAAATATATGTGGTGCCTGGGCGGCTCAAGTAGGTTAGGTGTCTGACTCTTGATTTTGGCCCCAGGTCAGGATCTCATGGTTTGTGAGACTGAGCCTCCTCCGCCCCCCAGTTGTGTCAGGCTCTGTGTTAATGATGTGGAACCTGCTTGAGATACTCTCTTTTTCTCTCTCTTTGCCTCTCACCTGCTCATACTCATGCTCTCTCTCAAAATAAATAAACATTAAAAAGCAACGTCAGATATAAAGATTTATTTTGGAAATGTTTTACTTTGCTATTTTCTTTTCTGTGCCGTTGGATATCCTGGAAAATCTGAGATTGTCTAGTTGTACAGAATGTTATTTTTAAACTGCTTAACAAATAACACTTCTCATTCACACTGTAATAAAAACTTGGTGCTTCAACGAATTATCTTCTCTCTCTCTCTTTTTTCTCTTCTCAGTTCTTAATTTTTTTTAATGTTTATTTGAGAGGGAGAGAGAGAGAGAGAGAGAGAGAGAGAGAGAGACAGAGTATGAGGTGGGGAGGAGCAGAGAGAGAGGGTGACACAGAGTCTGAACCAGGCTCCACAGAGCCCTACATGGGGCTCAAATCCACAAACCATGAGATCATGGCCTGAGCTGAAGTCAGATGGCTTAGCTGACTGAGCCACCCAGGCGGCCCTCTCCTCAGTTCTTATGGTTACCTCCCGACGGTTGAAGCAGTACAGTACAGTGGGGAAGGCTCGGGATCTGAGGTTAGAATGTGAGGTTTCAGGTCTTAGCTATAACACTTACTGGTCTTTTACACAGACCTCTTTCCACTGTGCATTCCATCACCGATAAATCCAGACCAAGAACACTTTGTCTTGCTTGCCTTTAATCAGGTCCTTTATGCATATGTGAAAGTAGTGCTGTGTAAATCATTCTTACATAAAGATGAAGGAATATTAAAAAACGAAGTATTCTATACTAACCTCAGTAAACAGGCATGTGGTTTTGTCTTGCCTTAGGGCTGTGCTCGAGTTGGTCTGAGTGCAGGCACAGGAATTGGGGTTTCCTCAGCCCTCGTTAGCAACCAGAACTCCAACAATGACAATGACAATAATGCCCAGAACAATGCCAACATCCACGATAACAATCACCATCACCCGGATGACTCTGATGAGGAGAACGACTTCCGGCCAGACCTGCAGCCAGGAGAGCAGCAGTTTGCAGCCGACGGTAACCCAGACCTTTTGTGAGCTCCAAACAGACATGATTTTTACTTTGGATTGTATTTCTCTGACCCTGTTCTGTTCCCTTCTTCCCCTATTTCAGTTTGTCACTTTACACATTGTGGGGACCTGGTTGACAAGGCAGATGGCGTGGCTGGTGGATGAAATGTGCCTGTCTGCTTGTTTGTTTCAAAGCTGCGTTGCCTCTTGTCCGTAGAATCTGTAAGGGTGTGTACGGAATGGGAAGGGTGCATCGATGCTGAAGAATTTGGGTACAGCGAGCCTTAGGGCCCGGCTTAACTGAAATTTAACTTTCAGGATTTGGGCGAAGGAGCATCCCATTCCAGCTCCCTGACCAGTAGATAGTTAAGTTGAACTTCATTGTGGAGACTATTTTTGGATGTTCCTAGAACTGACAAGAGTGAATGCCAGTCATGTGCTAGATACTGCGTTGGGCACCTGTCACTTGTCTTTCATCATTTAGTCTTAACAGATGAGGTACCTGAGCTCATAGAGAGCCATTGGATTCACTTACATATTATCGGTGCAGTTCTTCTGTACCGACCGAATGCCTGTTGTATCCAGCCCATGTGTTGTTAGGCTTCATCTGCCCCTGTGTTGGTGAGGATGGAGGGAAGTTGTGTTCTTACCACAATTTCCAGTTTCCCGGTTGACCCTCAGGAACTGGAAAAAGAATCTCTTTGAGCCATCTTGGTAGCCTTGTCCCTTCACTCATTGTCTTGGACACAGTAATTAATGAGAAATAGGATGCCCTGAGGTTTCTAGCAGCTTTCATCATGAAAGCACTGTGAATCGAGCATGCTTTCCTTTGGGGTTGCTCCAAGAATAAAGGCCCTGACTGAAGAGTCCTCTGGAGGCATCTTCACTTCCTCGCCTCACATGCTTCCTGCAGAAGTCTCCGTTTTGGCTCTTGGTAGTCACTGGTGGCTCTGGTAAGAAAGCTAGTTCTCCACTTGCATCTTATTTAGCATCTCAGTAGCATTTGTCATTCTTGTTCACTTTACCTTCCTGAAATAATTTCTTCTCTTGGCGTCTGAAACCATCTTCCTGGTTTTCCTTGTGTCTCACTGGACGGGTCTGCTCAGTTCCCTTTGCTTACAGCACCTTCTCCGTTCTACTTTGGTCCTCAATCTCCCTGTTTCTGTCTACACATTTTCTCTAAATGAATTCATTCAGTCTCACAGCTTCAGTACCAACTATATGCTAATGAATTCCAAACCTTTATTTCTAGCTTCAGTCTTCCTATTTCTTGAAGTAATTTATAGTTATGTACAACTTCATACTTTTTATATCTACATGAGTACTTTTAAGAATTTTAAACTTAGGGTTCAATCTCTCCCCTGACGACTTCTGCCCAAAATACAAAAACAAAAGTGCAGAGCCAGCAGGTGCTAGGACTGAAGAGGGGAGAGTGAGGTCAGGTATTATCTTTTTGCCTTCTTATCCCTGAGTGCCATCACACTTGTCACTAGCACCATGAGGACCTGGACCTCAGAGGACACAGACCATCCATGAGAAAACTGTTACAGCAACTGCAGTGTAGACCTACCCAAATCCTAGGAACCCTGTTGTGTTTGGAGTGGACACACTGGACAGAGTATAGTCTCCAGGAAGTTACGGCCATAGACCTCTCAATACAGAATGGAGAATGCCTTCCATTGTGAGATCACATACTGGTGCAGCGGAGATGAAAACATGTGCAAGAACTCTGCATTTGATTTATGAGAGAACAGTGGAACTTAACTCTACTAACATTTGATACTTAAGATTTCAGGAGATCAGAGACTCACATACAGACCACATTTTGAGGTATAGTATTGTCAAGTATGCTATCATCAAATGTTGTAAAAGGCTAAGAAGCAAAAGGAATGAACTACAGAAATGCCGAGCTTGAAGAAGGCTAGGAACACCAAATGTGATGGCAGCACTTGTAGAAAAATGCCAGTGACCATAAAACATTGGTTCCACACATCTCTCTGAGTTGGCAATATATTTATTTATGTTTGCTATTATTACTTATCAGGTTGATTCTTTTATATAAGAAATAAGGAGCTGGAGAAAGGCTATATGACTTTGATCAAAACCAGGAGTGGAAAGAATTCAAATAAAAGAGTAAAAAAAAAATGTTTTTAAATAGCAGCACAGGGAGCGGGACTTAGTGATTATTGAAATGACTGACTGATGCTTCTGCTCTACGTGCGAACTTAACAGTAGCTTAAAAATTTAGTTTTGAATGTGGCATCGACATGTTGACTTTCCTTAATTTAGAATTTTAAAAGTCTTCATGCATGGGCAACTACTTGGTTTCTGGAGCAACCCCAGAATGAAGCAGAGGCCCCCACTCTCTATTGCCCTGTCGTATTTAATTAACTTCGTCAGCTTCCGTGAAGTAGCAGAGTTTAAAATACGGGCATTTAGAATTTTAAATGCCATTTAGTTTGTGTAAGTTAAGTATCTTTTGCTTATAAACTCCTATAATGAATCCTAGTGTTTTTCAGTGAACATTATCATTAAGGCGATATAGGACTTCAAAAACATGATTTTATTGCTCTGTAAAGTACTGTATTGATTTATCAGAACTTTATAATTTGATAAGGATATTATCATTCTTATATTTGTACTTCCAAAATTCTTAAGATTCAGAATACTTTATATGGGCTAGTTATGTTAATTGAAAATATAAGTTCATTACCTGCATTTTACAACACTCTAAAAGAGGAATAAATGTTCATATTCTAGCAATTTGCCTAACATAAAATTACCATGTGTCAAAACCATGCTTCTGTAATTGTTAACGCATATTGCCAAATTATTTTAATATAATTGCTTTTGAAGTAATTATAACCACAAAGCATAGTTTTGCCTATGTATCATTTTACTCAGTTTCTATTTTGATTTAATACATAAATCCCAGGTACTTACCTACTTTTAAAAACTGTGTAACCTGCTCCCTTCCCTCACCATTGCCCTCTGTCCACCATTAACCTAAATTAATCTAGGTGAAACTGCTCTGGGGCCTTTATTTTTGGCAGTGGTTCTCAAACTTGAGTGCCTCAGAATCACCTGGAAGATGTGTCAGACCACAGGGACCCCTCAGAGGGTCCAAGCTCATAAGGCTGTGGGGCCAGATAACTTTCATTTTCAACAAGTTCCCAAGCGATACTAGTGCTGCTGGCCCGGGATCACAGTTTGAGAAGCATTGATTTACGGAAAATCTTTATGTTTGAAGCTCGAGAATGAGCTACAATGTGAAAAAAAAATCACAGTAAATGCATTTTGTTTTATATTTTGGGCAGATAATTGTCAACCACTAAATAATATTTCTGATGCTGAAATGGTTGCATATAAAATCATTTTGTTAAAAGGCAGTGAGTTCTTTATTTTTACAACATTTAATAAACGTTATAAATTTCTAATCAGGTTTTACATAAAAGAGACCAGTTATATATCTGTAAAACCGTTCAGATCCATTAAGGTTTATGACTATATTTTGTGACAGGATTTTTTTTTATAACCAAAACATTTCACCAGAATGAAACATCTGGTAAACATATTTGATTTAAAGATAGCTTTCATAATTTCTGTAAGTTAAAATTCTGAAAAAAATGTGCTGCCCTGATGATAAAATATTTGGAAACAAGCATCTAAACTGAGAATCATGTCCTCTCTTTTCTTTATCACCACCTCCCTGCTCTTCATTACAAGTCCTTTAGCACGGACTTCTTACTTGGGCTTCTAAAAATCTCCCTATTTGTTCTTCATTTCCCTTGCCCATTTTACCACCACTGTACCACATCTTTTTACCTAAATGCTTTGATACCTTTCCAGCTGGTCTCCCTGCTTTCTCTCTTGATCAGCTAAAATTAAGTCTTCGAGCAGCAGTCTTGTTAGAACATATACCAGACGACATGGCTCACTTTCTTCAGACTTCTAGTAGCATCCTGCTGCCTTCGGAGGAAATCCAGTTTCTTGATTTGGGCCATAAAACCCTACGTAATCTGGCCTGTTCTTACCAAGTGCTGCTCTCAACCTCGCACACCACACTTGTGAGCCAGGCCCGCCTCTGATTACACTAACTTGTTGCTGCCTCTCAGGATGGCCCTCCCTCTGTCTTTGCATGGCTGGCTCCTTCTTGGTATTAGGGCTTAGTTTAAATGTTAATCTCAGAGATAACTTTCTTTACCACAGTTACAACTGACATACTAGCTTCAGGCGTACCACATAATGATACATATAAATATATTGTGAAATGATCGCCACAGTAAGTCTAGTAGGTATCTGTCACCATACATAGTTACAGTTTTTTCCTTGTGATGAGAAATGTTAAGAGCTACTCTCTCAGTGACTGTCACATACACAGTATGGTAGTAATTATAGTCACCATGCTGTCCGTCAGTCACACCCTCAGGACTTGTCACAAGTTGTACCTGCTGACCGCCTTTCCGCCTTAGGTAGCCGCCAGTGTATTCGCTTTTGTTATATGAAATGGTACTATCAGGTCTTTTTATTATTTTTTTTTATTAATTGCTTTTCTTTTCCCAGTTGGAGTAACCTCCATGAGAGTAGAGATCTTGAATATAATCACTTCACTGTTTCTTCGCACCTAGGTACAGTCACACTTTGTAGTAGATGCTTAATAAATGTTCAAATGAGTGAATGTCATGAAAAATTAGTATCAAGTAACTTTTGGATATGATGTTAAATGCCCAAAAGGCAGTTGCTCAGAAGCTTTGGAAAATCTTATCACACGGACACAGGCATGGCCTTCTGCTCTGCTCTGATGGTCCCGCTCTGTCTGGGAGAAAGAACTCTAAGCACTTCACAACTTGGGGCCCATGCTGCCTTTTTAACCTTGTTTTCTTTTACACCCTCATGTCCACACTGGCACTTTTTCTTTTTTATCACTGAATACTTCCTCTTCAGGAAAACATGTATCCTGGCGTATAGGAGGTGTTGCTCCATATCAGTGGGAACTCCCTTGCGCACCAGAAAATTAGTTGCTCCCTTTTTGTCAGATTCCCCTTGCAGTTGGACTGTTTTAGCACTTAGCAGCTCTCTTCTGACCTTGTTCTGCATATCTACACATCTGTTAGAATGTGCGCATTCTCTTTGAGTGCAGGGACTATACATTCTCCATTTACTCGTTGTCCCTGCATTGTAAGTTCAGGAAACACCTCACTCCAAATCCTAACAAATACTAAACTAAACTTTTAAGCCTCAGATTCCTTAACTGTGCATACATGATACTAACAATAGTGTTCTTACAAGATTGCTTTAAGAAACAAGCAAGGTTAGAGTTTGGACACATTGATTACCAACTGCTGTTCATAATTGTACATAAGAATTGAATGAAGAAAGTCAATTGGCTTTTTTCATCAGGACAGGTTTGTAGGCCAGGTTGGCTGTCGTTTGGGCACTAAATGAAATGTGGAAAACTGAGGGCTCGAGCTGGCAGGGATTGGAGATGGGGGACTAAACAGAAGGGGGGGGATGTGTTTTAGTGTATGTTAAAGACCAAAGCATATCCCACTGTCCCCACAAAATCTCAGATTTCACTGTTGTGTATTCCAGAGGCATCTAGCCGAATGGTGTCTTTGTGTCATAATCCTATCTTGCTTTGTCTGATAACTGTATGAGTTTGTCTTGTCTACCTAAGTAGATTCTTTAGTTCTTTCAGGAACAGGATCTTGTTTTCTCTTTTGTTGGTTTGTTCATTTCACCTAGATGGTTGGCTGGTTGGCCATCCGTAGTCAGTCATTGAGCACCCCTAGGTATGGGGGCTATAGTGATGAACAGGGCAGACACAGGCTCTGCTGCGCTCTGGGCCGTGGCCGAGCTGTGAAGGATCGTCTTGCTGCCATCCCGACTCAAGCGGAGACCAGGCATACAGGCTTAGGTTGTAAGGGGGCACTAGATGGACGGCCTTGAGTACTGACCTGAGGGATTTGAATTTAATCTTGTAAAAAGCTGGCCAAGCCAGGAATTGTTTTATTTAGGGTCCTCTTGGAAAAGTGACCATTTTATCTTGAGGATAAACTGAAGCTTCTTGGTCTGAAATTGCTCACTCTGCTCTTCTGGAAAAATATAAAGTAACACTCTCATTCACTGATAGGCATTAATAACTGCCATGAATTCTTTAATACCAAACATTTGAGTGATACTAAAATTTAAAAATGCACTTCGTTTATTTGTTGGTAATCCTTGTCATGGGTTAGGCAGACATGGTACCATGGCCTTCAGAGAGGAGGAGAGGAGATATACGGTTTGAGTGTGCCTGCCCCGTCCGTCTGGGTCTCGGGTGGCAGGTCCTGTCCTACCTTATAAAACGATGAGGAGGCCTTCCAGGAGCCGGCCCGCGGCCGCCTCGTAGAGCACCCTGGCAGCCCCTCCAGGAATGCGCACGGCGCTTTTCCGCTGCCTGCTGCGTGCCCTTCTCCCTGCTCTCCTCTTCCAGGGATGGACTTGCTCCCCCAAGGGCTCCTTGCCCGTTGGGATTTCCTCGCCCACCGAGTAACTGAGTGCTCCTGTTCATTCTGCAGAGTGAAGCACAGTTGTAGGCTGTCCTCCCCGAGTGGGCCTGAGAGCCCCAGGGCTGTTCGTTTCTCTGGGGTGCCCCAGATCTGCCTGCAGTTGTGGGGTCTTTAGGCCTCTCCTGGTCTCACTTCGGCTTTATTTCTGTTTAAGCGTTGAATGAGATGGAAGACACGGTGCCGGAAGACGGAGAGGTGGTGGCTGCGAGCGGACCGGAGACGGCAGCGCGCAGTCAGGCGGTCATCCCCGTGGCCGTCGACGAGGAACAAGCAGGTAATCTGTGACTCCCGCCTTCGAGGTTATGAAAACTCAGGCCTGACTCCACGGAAGAAAGTAAGACACGGAGAGTGGTTTTTTTGTAAATATGATAGCTAATGATGTATTATATGCTGTTTGTTATTGAGGCCTGCCCTGCAGTGATGTTCGTGCTGCACATTTATTTATGTTTCTTGCTAAGGTCTGTTTGTTACTTTTCATAACTGTGGCAACTCCTCTTTCTGTGTTGGTGTTCACACATGCGTGTTTATGTAGAAAGAAAGCCCACAAATGGTGGAGAAAAGACATGTCCTGATTAAGTATTTTGCTTGTCCTCTGTCCCTGCCTTTTGGTGGGGAGGAGCAGGAGAGGAGAGGCTGACCTAGTTTAGTTAACAGAGCAAGATCTGGTCTCCACTTTGCCACTGGGTAACTAATAGCAGGCATAAGGCCCTCAAGGATCACCTCGTACAACCCTATATTTTACAGGGGGAGAAACTACTAGTGCTTCAGAATGAATCTGAATTACTTGCATAAGACCACTCAGCCAGTCCTCAAGGGACAGAACTGAGATTAGAGCTCAAGTGTCCTCACTCCTGGTCTGTTGGATTGCCACCTTGTCTTTGAATCGAAAACATCTTAACTGCCCTTGTTTTAAGTGTCTTACAGATGCAGTCACGTATTCAACAAGTACAAACTGAGTATTACTCTGTGCCAGGCATTGTCCGGTGGGACAGACACAAGCCAGACGTCCTTGGAGGTTACATTTTATTGGGGGAGTGAACTTAAGTCCCTTTACAGAGAGATTTGAGTCATACGAATTAAACGTTTTTAAGGGGTACTGCCAAACACAGAGAAAATGTTTTTTACGTAAATACCAATACTCAAATAACCAAACTGTAACCTGCATCGAGCCTTTCAAGAGCATGCCTGCTGTCTCGAGGGAGATAGACTGATGCTCAGTAAGAGAAGGCAGAGACTTCTCACCAGTCCTGTAGGGGTCGGAGGTTCGGCGTCATTTCCCTTGTCTTCATTCATACATTGGAAAAATTGAGTGGCCTGTTTTACAAATGATCATTGTGGTAGGTTTTGATTATTTTTAGGATATTTATGTGATTTTTTTTCCAAATAGCGAAGGTCCTGAAGGGGGCTGCTATATGATCTTCTGTCTTGATCTCCCTGTAGAAATGTGTACTGTTGGTTGGCATATTGATCCTACTCAGGGTTTTCATAATGCTTTCAAGTGCTTTCCCAGTGGCTCATCCAAGTGTATATTCCATTAATATGAGTGGTAAGAGAGGCTACATAAAGCCAAAGGATCTCTGTGAGCCCAGCTCTCTGGAAACAGTACTTAAAGTGACATCCTTTCTTGGCAAAATAACTGTTAGGCCTGTGCTCTTTTGTTTTAGGACCCAGTGGTCTTCAGCGTGTAGTAAAACCAACCCCGATTACTGTTCATGATTCAGAGAGTGATGATGAGGAAGACAGTCTAGAACTCCAAGAAGTCTGGATTCCTAAGAATGGTGCTCGGCGTTACTCTGAGCGCGAAGAAAAATCTGGAGAGTCCGTGCAGTCCCGGGAATTGTCAGGTGAGAGATGATGTTTTGTCGGGACCTGTTAGTGGGAGTCATCATGAGAACTGACAGACACACTTGACCTTTGTATAGTGTGTCCTTACCACAACTTGTGGTGCAGTTAACATCCTTACGGAATGTGACAGGAGGCGGAAGCGAGGAGGACAGGAGCCCAAGGGGGAGGGGAATCCGGGTGGCACTTTTGAGGGCAAGTGTAGCACAACAAAAACATTGTGGAATCGAGGCTCAGGGAAGAAAAGACGTGAGGATTATGACTTCCACAGTAGAGGCTTTGTGGCATCAGGGTGCCAGGGATTAGCGAGCAGCCTGGGCCTCCCATGGGGGATGACTCCCAAGGCATCCAGGGCAGTGAGAAAACAACCACACCCCAGCTGATAATCTGTCCAGTCGTGCTTAGTGAGTGTTGGTGGCTGGGCTGGTGCTTGAGGGAGTCCCAAAGTGTGTTCCCACAGTCCCTGCCTCCCTTTGCCCCTTAGCAGCCTTCTCCCCTTTTTCCTCACCAAGAAACTACGCTTGTCTTAACCTTCAGTTCATTCTTCTTCCTTGTCTTTCCTTCCCTTCTGTTTCTCAGAACCACTTGTCCACTAATTTCCCTTGGGTACCCTACTCCTTAATGTGTTTGAATGCTGTTTTAACACTGAGCCGGACATGTATATATGCACTTCTGTGTGTGGACAGCTCGGTTCTTTAGACTTGGAATCATTTACTAACCAATGACTGATTACTCAATACTCATTTTATTCCTTTTAAGAAATTCGGGTGTCTTCACACTGTGGTGGTTGAAAGGGGCTTCTATGGAAACTAAAATTGAGGAAAAGGAATGTGACCAGCTGACTAATCTAATGTTTCCTAGAAAGTTCAGTTTCTGAATTTAGGAGCTAGCTCTTCTGTCAGCCAGACCAAATCTTATTTAAGTATTCTTTTACATATTCATTGAGCCTTACTGTGCCCCAGGTACTACGTTAAGTGCGGTGAGGGATGCAGAGATGAAGACGTCATGACCCCCCCTCTAGGGAACCTCTAGTCTGGTCAAAGAGTTGGGTCAGAAATCTATGTAGTAATATCATAGGGCATATACTGCAGGGGCAGTGGGGCGGGGCTGCAGGAGAGACTGAGCAGAGGTGCAAGGCTGGGGAACTGGGGAGAGCAAAGGCCCTCAGGGAGTGAGGCAGGGCAGGTTCAGAGGCGAGTTTGGGCTAGCGTGTACAGCGTATATAAGAGGGGACAAAACCAGAGAGCTAGTTCGGCGTTAGATCGCGATGGGCCTTGGAGGCTGAGCTCTGGAGAGTAAACCAGGTAGGCAGTAGAGACCATAGAGAGTTCGTGAGCAGCTGAGTGAGGTGGTCCCCGTTATACTCTAGGAGAACTAGTGTACGTTGTTTCCTGTTCCAAATTTACTCTTGCCTTTTGTCCAGAATTTGTACTGAAATCTTTTCTTTTCCTCGGGCCATTCTTCTTTTTCTGTAAGCAGTAAGTGGAAAAGGCAAGACTCCACTTCGAAAGAGGTACAGCTCCCATCAGATGGGCCAATCGAAGCAGTGTCCCCTCGAGGAAAGCAGCTGTGAGAAAGGCTGTCAGGTCACCAGTGAGCAGATCAAAGCCGATATGAAAGCAGCTAGGGATATTCCTGAAAAGAAAAAAAACAAGGATGTGTATCCCAGCTGCAGCAGCGCCACCGCCAGCACAGCGGGAGCCTCCAGCTCACACAGCACTGCTTCTCAAAGCCCCGACTTTGTAAGGACGGTGAACAGCGGCGGCTCTTCCGAGCCTAGCCCTTCAGAAGTGGATGTGTCCAGGCAGTGTGTCTGCTCCCCCGGTGGGTCAGAGGACTCTGAGGCCATGGAGGAGGGAGATGCAGAGAGTTCTGTCTGCCCCAGATGCTGCTGTCACAGGCCCCAGGAACCCCAAAGGAGAACTAGCAGGTGTTCTGATGAGGAACGTCCTTCAACCAGCCGAGCCTGTGTTGTGAATGGCCCGGATGGTACGAGATCCGCCTTTTCCTTTAGGACTCTGCCACAAGGGGGGTCCTCAGGCCCAGCACATGATGAGAGGACTAATGGGAGTGGCTCTGGGGCTACAGGTGAGGACAGGAGGGGGAGCTCCCAGCCTGAGAGCTGTGACGTGCAGTCTCATGAAGACTACCCTCGGAGGCCCCTAACAAGGGCGAGGAGCAGACTCTCCCATGTTCCGCTGGTATCTGAGTCAGGTATGACAATGCCGCCAGGGTTAGCGCCTGCAGGTTAGGCCTTGACAAGGGCACGAGCTCGTTCTGCACGTGTTCTTATGTGCAGCCAGTTCAGCAGATTGAATTGGTGTTGGGGGATCTGTGGTCCTAAACGGTTGAACTAATTGTCAGCGGTGGTGGGGGCGGGGGGAGGCGCGTAAAAGAGCTTGTGAAACGTCCAACCCAGGAAACCTCGAATAGTCAAGCTGCTGAGAGAACGACAGCTGTGTGTGCATTGACCCTAAATACAATTCTGATTCTGATGTCTGTGTTCCCAGGGTAACTGCTCCCATCCCACGTTTAGGGGTGTCGTAACTCGTAGTGGAGCTTTAAGCCTTAGCCAAGGGGTAAACGACCTCAAGTTGCCGAGGCTGGGGAACGTAACATAGGGGTCTGCCCCTCTGTCTGCCTCTGCAGTATGTAGTAGTTGTTTCTGGAAACCCCAGTTTTGCTTCCAGGTGGGTTCGCCAAGAGATGAGCAGGTAAGTAGGTAATTTAGCTGAGTCCTTTTTGGTGAAACTACACTGAAAAACATGGATATGTGTATAATTTCATTAATAGTTGAGATGTGTATGCCAGGGCGCTGGGTTGGGTGGGGTAAGCACATTTCTCAACCATAGTTTTTATTTCCAGCTTTATTATTAAGTAATCTCTCCTGCTTTTATTAAGTCATGAACAGCTATCAATGAATAATAATATATTTTAGTTTTTTCCAGGTCTCCCTCCCTTTTAAAATCTTAAAATCAGCTCCAGAATGTAGTTAGGGCATTTTTATTGACTAAATAGAACTGAGCTGACCAAATCATGTGGAGCTAAACTGGAAAGAAAAATGAGCTTTCATAAGATAAATACGAGATCGTCACTATGTGCTAATCATCATGGCAGCATAAGCTCATTAAATACGAGTTTTATTTAAACATTTTATTATGGTTTATAGACATGAGTTCTGGCATATGACAAAAATGCTTTCCCAAGCTTGAATTGTAAATGTTTTATCCTATCTTTGTTTTTTTATGCGTAACGTAAATTTAGTTCACCACTGTCGCCATTTTGGAGCATACGTTTCACTGGCATTAAAAACACCCACGTTGTTTGGCAACCATCACCCCCCTGCATCGGAACAGAAGCTGTGTGCCCATTAAACGGACGCTCCCCATGCCGCTTCTTTCGTTGTCTGGTTTTTCATGGTTGTAAAGTCAGATCTGCAAGTTCCCCTTTATGATTTCTTTATTTTTATGCCGTGGAAGACCTTCCCTCAGCGTGGTTCCAGTCATCGTTTACATCTCATTCTTTTTTCATTTTTTTAAATTTTAGCTCTTCATTGTAACCTGTGGGGACGAACTTTATCTTTCTATTCTAAATTGTCACTAAGTCGTTTCAGTACCATTTATTGACATCTATTCTCATTCTTTTGAGATGCTTTTTTTTTATCATGTACTTTATGTATACTTGGGTTTATCTCTGGACTGTCTGTTCTGTCCCTGTGTTCTGTCCTCTTTCATTATTCTTCTTCAAGATTTACTTGGCTAGTCCTGCTTTTCTCATTCATTTTTACAGTTGTATTTTATAATGATTTTGTCAGGCTCCAAAATCAAATGTTGGCTTTTGTTTAGAATTCCATTACACCAATCTACTGGAAAGGTAATTGTCATTTTTATAGCATACTTAGGGACTGTTCTGTCTCCCATTTTTGTCTGTTGTCTCTTAGTAGACTTTTCAGTTGCTGCTGTTTGGGTAGGGGTTTGTTTTGTTTTTATTTTTAATGTAAATCTTTCATGTTCTGTTACCCTCTTTACTGTTTCCTTCTGACTTGTTTCAGGACTAGAACTTAGTTTAAATAATTCTCTAGAAATTTAAAAAAAACCCTCCTTTTTACTTTTTTAGGTAAATTACATCTGTTGTGATTTTTTTTTTCAGTCTGAGAAGACTTCTAATGTGTGTGTAGCTGATTGTACAATAAATTATTTCCTATTTTTTAGACCGTGCAAATGTCCATTTACTTTCAGATACCTTTTCTAGAGAAATGTCAGCGTGCTAATTTTAATATCACCTGGACCTCCTTTGGAAAGAACAAGTTATTGAGTGGCTTTCAGCTTGCTGTTTTTGATCTAGCATGTTTTTGATATTTGTTGGCCATTCTGCACTTCAAAGTTTTAAGGAGAAAAATACAGACTAATAAAAGAACAAACTTGATTGAGTGTTACGGATTTTTTAATATCACTTTTTCAAAGAAAATGTTTGAGCTTTTAATTTGATTTTCAATTTCTGGCCGTATGTAGCGTTAAAACTGTCAGAAGCTAATGTAGTTTTGTCGGGAATTCTTATTTTCAGAATAAATGCCTGTAAGTTGCTTTTTGTATTCTCACTGTATACTTTATAAAATAAATATCACAAAAACTAACTAATTGGATTGTCAAAGAATAGCACTTAAGATTAATACGGCATGTTCTCATAAATACTAACCTCTTTCCCCAACGCCGCAGGACGGAACTAGTTTGTTTTCTGTGTTTCTGTAGAATCTTCTACGCCAATGTTAACTTTACTGTGTCGTAATTCCATGTTTTACTGTCTGTCTTTCCAGTAGATTGAGCTCCATGAGGGCAGGGAGAGTGTCTGCTTGTTTGCAATTTTATTCCCAGCTTCTAGCACAATGTCTTACATGGTGTGGGGCTCAGTGAATAATTGTCAACTTAATAAGTGGTAGGAACCAACATATGAGGTATGTTGATGCTGGTGGACGTGTGAAATCACTAAGATTTGTCTCTAAACAAAGAGGGAAGCATGAGAAAAAAACCCACGATTAATTCTTTGTATTCTTTTATAGTGAGAAGCCTTTGTTTTTAATGCTTATCTACATGTAGAGTGTGACTCAGTCTTATAACTTTTCTTAGAAAGTATGAACTGACAATTTGGGCACCCACACCCAGAAGAGCAGGAAATTAAACCTTGAACCCCATGTTCCGATCAGTTAAAGGGGAGGAGAGAGAGAGCAATCCAGGAAGGTGAAAAGTTTGAAAATCAGATCATAAAAAAGAGAATGCTAATAGAAGATTCTAATGTCAACGTTGTCGAGAAGGAATGGAAACAGACTTTTGTTGTTGTTTTTTGTTTTCATTTTGGGTTCTGGGAGACAAACCAGTTCCTGCTATCGGGTTGTAGAGGTGTGTGAATTTTGTCTGTCATGTGAAATGTGCTGCTGTTAGCAGATGCCTTGTCAATAAAGATAATTAGATTTTACGTGAAGTCCTTCAGGAAGGCTGTGGAAGAAGGCCTTCCGTGGATCAGCTAGATCACTAGTTGCGTCTTTTCCAGAACCCCAGGGTTTTGTTTGGGCTCAGGGTCTTTAGCGAAGTTTGATGGTAGAACTCTTAGGCTCCCTTTTCGATTTCAGTCACAGTGGCTCCTTCCAGTGGGGCTGCATGGTAAGATTTCACAGAGACTCCACATGGTGGGGAAAGGTTCCAGTGGGTAGAACAAAGTACTTGGATTAGGTCTCTAGGCGTTCCCATCTAACCCCGGCCTCTGGGAATTTGCAGTACTCGCATGTTGTTTCCCTGTCTTTCTAATCTTTCACGTTGGAGGTTACAGAATTACCAAGTAGGACGTTTATAACCTGGTAGTGGTATCTGAGAGCAGTGTGGTCAGATGTCATCCGTGAAGATCAACCCAGTTGCACTTAATAAATGCTGAACCACAGAATGCTTCTTAGAAATGAGGACGGGGAATTTTTTTTTTTAGTGCCTTGTCTTAGAACATATATGTGCTTGTTAGAAAGTTTTAGGGCTGAAGTTAGACCTTCCGTTTAGATAAAATCAACATAATATTTGCTTTTATGATTAAACTACCACGTTTTAGAACAACACTAGTAAATGAGTCAGGGCCTCACCAAGTAGGATCTGGCAGATAAGAAACCCCAGGTTTTCTAGCATAGCGACTAGCACCAGACGGCCTGGCATTGCCTCTTGCTGCCACCCTTCCTCGGCGACAGGCTGTTTTGTCCCATGTCTCCATTCCTTTGTTTGTAAAACAGGGAGAATAATCTCTCTCAGAGGGCTGTTTTGGGATTAAATTAGTTAATATAAGTAAAACCCTTAGAAAAGTGCCTGACACACAGTAAGTGCTCAGTAAATATTTGCCAAAATTGTTACTCCATTTACGTATCTGTAATGCATTCATTTAGGTGAATGTTGAGTTCAATTCGTTCAGTAAATGTTCATTATGGATCACTGCTAGTGGCTGACATTGACACAAAGGTGAAATAAGGCAGCGTTGTTGCCTTCAAGGAACTTTTAGTTTTAAGTTGAGAAACAGGTTCACAGGGAATTACAGAACCATTTATAAGGTTTGGGGTGATCAAATCACCCAGGGTGATTTGTTAGGGCAGGTGGTATTTGAGCTAGACCTTTCAGGGATGGCTAGAATTTCAAAAAGTGAGGTCAGGAAAAGTTGTTCTGGGCAGAAGGAACTTGAATGATTTTGGCTTCAGATGCATTGGCAATGGCAGATGACCAGGACGTGGAATGGGATAAAATTAAGAACAGGTGTCGGCCCTTGGAACGTATTTACTAAGCAGTAAGTAGTTAGTCGTTTAAAGTGGTTTAGCAAGAAAGTGGGGAGTTTAATTCACCATCAGTATTTAGGATGGGTTGAGTGGCAAAGGACGGGAATGTTAATTAGATTGTTAATATGGCCGACATATGAAATAGGGATATTCTATTTGATGTCAAGAAGTCTGAGATAATGGAGAGTGATTTGTTTTGGAATAGTCAGGTGGGAATAGCAGTTGTATTCTCTTGGGGTATAATCTGATTATATTCTATTGGGAACCAAGACCTAGACTTGAGAGCTGCCTTGACAGAGTTCATACAAATGCAACTAAGTGTGTTCTCTTGAAGGGACGAAAGCTAAAAGCTGAAGTCTGGATTTTCCTCTTGCCTTTTCTAGAGGTTGCCAGAACAAAGCCACGTCACGCCATGAAGCGGAAGCGAACAGCAGATAAGTCCACCAGTACCAGCGACCCTGTGATTGAGGATGACCATGTGCAGGTGAAAAAAAGAAAAAAAAAAAAACTCTCCCTTCACTTCAGTCCAGCCAAGTTCCTGAATAATGACTCACGTTTCCATTTTTATATACATGTAATTTTTTTGCCCTAAAAGAGAAGAAATTGTTAACAGCTGCCAGTGAAAACATTTAAGCTTTAAAAAAATATCTGCAGAATGAGACATTTAAAATTTTTCTTTTTGTAGGTCCTCATATTAAAATCCAAAAATCTTGTTGGAGTCACTATGACCAACTGTGGAATCACAGATCTAGTGCTGAAAGACTGTCCCAAGATGATGTTCATCCATGGTATGTATGGAGGCCCGGGTCACACGAGAGCCTCAAGAACGAGCGTAAAGAATTAAGAACTCATAAACACTGCAATAGCATTTCTCTATTTTTTCAAAGGAGTCAGTACTGTGGGTTATTTCTCATCTTACCTGTGTTCTGTAATTGTCAGTTACTCCATAGTATTTGTGAGGGACCGTGTGCAGAGACTTCATCTTTTAAAATAGCCTCTCCTCTGCTTTCCTCCAGATGATACTCACTACTTGATCTGACACAGTAGATTAAAACGTATGGGCTTTGGAGTCAGGTAGACCTCAGCTTGAGTCCTGTCCCTGCCATCTGCCAGGCTATAGGACGCCGGGCAGCTTTTGTATTCATGTTTTGTGGGCAGTGGGGTCTGGGCCTGAGGTGCCTCACGGCTCTCGATTTGATCGACGCGGTTGATCATCACCTCCGTTACGGCATGATGCCCTTGGTCCGGGCTCCACGTTTCTTCTCAGTCCGCCGTCGTGCCTTGCCATCCTGACCAGCCGCCGTCCTCTCCACTTGTGCGGTTAATCCGCGTGCTTCCATCCATCTTTATTTATGTGCATATTTACCCCTGGACAGATAGCAGGTGTTAGTTTTATGTGCGCTGTTATAATTTCAGATATATAGTGTGTCCGTTTTTCCATTTTCACTCAAAATTATATTTTTGATACCTATCCACGTAGATATGACATGTTTCTTGCCTTCGACAAGTTAAATGTTCTCTGTAAAGCATGCATAATTACGCTTACCCTATAAGTGCATATTTGTGAGGATTCAGTACAACGGTATATGTGCACGTGTGTGTTTATGTGTGTATGTGCACATACACATAGTAGAAGGTCTGACCCCTAAGTAAAAGCTTACCAGAGGTTAACTTGTATTCCATGAGTATTGCAGTATTAGGGGCTTCCTTCTTTTTTTCTTTCTTCTTTTTTTTTTTTTGCACTTTTATTACTAGTAGTAATACAAAGCAAGGTAATCCTTACCAGTTTGTCATAAATGAAAAGAATCCCAGAAAGAAGAGGTAAAACTAAGATACAAACATTACCTCTCTTCTGAATTCTAGAAAACTCTAGACCCGTAAGAGGTGGTACGTTACTCCCATCCAGCCAGTGAAGTTTTAAACTGTCTACTAAATAACTGTCTCCTATTGGACCTCCTTATAAAACACAGTAGGGGCACTTCACAAGCTCAGAGGCCATGACAGCAGGGCAGCCGGGTCAGTGCTCCCCCTCTGAAGTCCGAGAGTCTGCCTCTCAGCCTTCGGGCTCTGCTACTTTTCGACTTCTCATTTGCTTCCCTGTTCATCAACTCTGTTCATTTCCTGTGGGTGAATGCAAAATAATATATGTAAATTATTCTGGGTTTAGTTGAACTTTCCCCACAGGATTGTATAATTTAACAGTTACCATCATTCATTCTTTTCAGTAAATATTTTCTAAACAGTTCATACAGTTGGGCAAGTCATTATCTGGAACATGGACTCCTAAGTAAAATCTTAGATAGGAAGAGGTGCCTTCAGCGTGTGGGTGACCACCACCTTTTGAACAGGGCAGAATCACATTTTCACATTATTTTGATAACTATTGTACTTTATAACAGTACTTGACCTGTGTTAAAGATGTTCATGTCTGCAGTATTTTTTGCTAATATAAGTTGGCCCGGTTCTCCAAAGATCATTCCAATGGACTATATACGCTGCTTTAGTATTTTGTGTAAAGTATTCGTGAAACTTATCATTGTTTCCATTTTGTAGCTACTAGGTGCAGGGTACTGAAACATTTAAAAGTAGAAAATGCACCAATTGTAAATCGATTTGACTACGCACAGTGCAAGAAACTGAACATGGATCAAGTCCTAGACCAGATCCTACGGATGCCTCCCGAGAGAAACCGCATCATATACCTCCGCCCAATGCAGCAGGTAAGAGTTCTTTTTTCTGAGGGATATTGCTGTGAATTTTTTTTTAAGTCTTCTACCTTTTTGGACTTGGAATTTATTTATTTGCTCAACCTGTAGTAATGATGCTTTAGATTTTACAGTTCTTTTAACCAAGCTAGATCACCTTGCCGGTCTTTCTCATGAATGCTTCTCTGCTAGATTTTTGTGGATTCTTAGAAGCAAGCTCAAGGATGAGGGCTGGTGTTCAAGTTTTTATACTTTGTAATAGTTACCCATTAAGAACACAGACTCTGGTTTCAGACAACCTGATTCAAACTCTCATTCAGTGACCAGGAGCGGATTACTCAGCTCTTTGCCTTAGTTTCTCCAGCTATAAAATTAGAATAAAAGCCTACACTTACTGTGACAGTGAAATTACTATCTGTAAAGTGGTAGTAGACCAGTTGCATATAGTAAGCAATCCTTTGATGGCTGTTATCTTTATTAATTTTTTCTTATTGTATCTCTATGAAAAGATGGATGTTAGTTGAACCTGTTATAGTGACATTTCACAGGATGGGTAAATCAGACTGTCCTGCTGTATGCCTGACTCTTACACAGGGACGTATGTCCGTTACTTCTCAGTAAGACTGAGGGAGATAAAAGGTGCAGACATGTGTAAGACTCCGTGCTTGGTGTGGTGCCAGAATAAAGTTTAAGGGAAATAGTATATAATTGTTGTAGTCAATGTTTGAGCCTTGGCCCCCAAAAGATTCATTTCAATAAACAAATGCTCTGTTGCATATAATTTGGGGGGGCTGAAAAATGCACAGGGCATCATCCTTCCCTCGTGAAGTTTGCCTTTGCAGGAGGAGGTACACGTGTACCACTAAGATGGTAGGGTGGGGTCACAGAAGAGAGATGGGGAAGTGACGAAGGCCACAAGGGGGCAAGGAAATGTGGTCTGTCCTTACGATTGGCAGTGGGCAGGGGGCCAGTTTGAATAGAGTAGGGAACACTGCACGTTCGCAGCTCTGTGACGCGGTCAGTGCTTAAACCTATGCTGCACGTACTCCGATGTGGATTCCTGGGGTCACTTACTTGCATCTGGGTTCCTTGCCCTAGTGAGCATTCACATTAATAAAGCAGTGAGATGGAAATCAGGGAGCTTGCTGGGTAGAATGACCTTACGGAGCCCTCCTTCCAGCGTGGCCGCCTGCACTCAAGACTGAATGTGACTATTTGATTTTCCAGTTTGCCAAAGATTTTAAAACTGAAGTCCCAAAGAAAGATTGTGCTGATCTAAGGAGATAAATTTCCAAGGCATTTGCTTCCTTTGTCCAAAGCCCTCTCTGTGATGTCTTCCCCAGGTGGACACACTAACCTTGGAGCAGAAGCTCTTCAGCGGCCCCTACCCCTATCACATCTGTATTATCCACGAGTTCAGCAACCCTCCCAACGTCCGAAACAAGGTGCGCATCCGCAGCTGGATGGACACCATAGCAAACATCAACCAGTAAGTAGTCTGTGGCCCCCGAGGGCCTCTTCACTCCTCGCCTGCAGCAGAGCTTCCCAGAACACATCCTCGTTGTTCTGTACTGTAAGTGATGCCTGTCTGGGCTTTTCAGGCACCGAAACCTATGAACTATGACCTATAAAAAAACTGAGGGAAAGGGGGACTTAGTTGAGAAGCATGCACACATATGGGCACCTTTATTTATGAACCTAGAGAAAAAGTGCAGGGACAGACTGTATGTATACATGTGACTTCATTCCTTTAGCCTCAGGGCATAGAAAAGAGATGAAATTAAAGATCTTAAAACTGTGATTTTTTTTTTGTATCACCAAAAAATTAGACTTTTTATGCATTTGTTCTATAAATGCACACAAGACATTTGTTTAGAGAGTGGCTTTCTCTCTTTCCCAATAGGATTCTGAAGGTAGTGAAGAAAGTAACTCTGAACTGACCAAATATGTATCCTCTAGTCTTTTGCTTCTGTTAGCAGTTTAATACTTTAAAATGTTCACTAGAATCTAGGCCTGACACAATTTTGACAGTTCTTTGTACCCCACATCCCAGTATTATTTCCAGTTTTGTAATTTTTAATTTTTTTTTGTTGCCTCCAGAGAGCTCATTAAGTATGAATTCTTCCCTGAAGCCACACGAAGTGAGGATGATTTAAAGAAATACCCCAAGTACCCGTGGGGCAGGGAAATCTATACTTTAGAAGGTGAGCATTGACAGATGGTTGGGAAGCTAAATTAACTAGCTAGTTAACTAAGTGGGTGGAGAGACAGGTCTTAGGGAAGAGGAGTGGGAGCCTTGCAGTCTGTCATGATGATGGGTGCTGTGACTGTCTGCAGGCAGCAGGGTCCAGATAACAGTCTTTACCATCCCCCATAGTCAGAAGCAGTGTTGAAACACACAAAGTAGAAGAAAATTGAAACTTGCTGTGTGGTGTGAGAGTTGGAAGTGACTTTAGGGCGCCTGTCTCAGCTTCTTCATTTTAGAGAAAGAGAGGGAGAAACCGAGGCTTGCTAGAACCAAAGGGTGACCAAAATCACATGACCAAATAGCACCAGGGCTAGAATTAGAATGGTGGACCCTTCCTGGTCCAGTGCTTTTTTTTACCCATCGTGGATGAAAGCACGCTTTACGTTGTGCTTCAGAACACTCCGATGTTGGGCCCTCTCCTTACTGCCCCGGCGGCAGCGCGTTAACGTGTCTTCCTGTTCCAGGGGTGGTGGATGGAGCGCCGTATTCCATGATCTCCGACTTCCCTTGGTTGAGATCATTGCGGGCAGCAGAACCCAACAGCTTCGCCAGATACGATTTTGAAGACGATGAAGAAAGTAATTATGAGCTGACTTGATTTGTATTCTCCCGTTTGCGTATATCCTGCTGTGTTAGATACTTCCTATTTCATTTGAGTGAAAAGCAGCGTAGCCTGTAATTGCTTCCCATATAAATGTTTTTATTTGCTTTTCGTTATTCAGTTCTCCCCCTGCAAACAGCAGCTCTAAATCGGTACAGTAATCAGTTGATTTACCAGGGCTTTATAAAGGTTGGTGGGCAGGAGTCCTTGAGACAGATTCTTCTAGCTAGACATTTTTATTACCTAAATGTGTATAATTTTCTTACTCTTTACTAAAGAGTTTGTCAACTATATTGTTTTGAAATTGTTCCATTTATACTAATTATATGAAAGGATCTTTTGACTAAGTTCTTCTCGGAGTGTTAGCTCACTCGAATATCCATTTGTAGGAAGTTTTTACCAAATACTTTATGAGGAAAAAGATTTGAAAAACCACACGTACACGCATACCTGACTTGCCTGTCTGGTGTGTGGTCAGCTTGGGCCTTTAATGGTGCGTGCTGTCTGAACACGGCGTGTCTGGAACACGGGAGCCCGTTTCAAGAGCTGAACATATTTCTGTCCTGTCCCAGTACAGCACCTAGGTGTGTCTCATGGACCAGCTTAATCGGTGACTTTGCAAACGATTCCGCTAATCATACGTGTTTCCCCTTTCTAATTGCCAAGGCACCATCTATGCCCCTCGGAGGAAAGGGCAGCTGTCCGCAGACATCTGTATGGAGACAATAGGAGAGGAAATCTCCGAGATGCGTCAGATGAAGAAGGGTGTGTTCCAGCGAGTGGTGGCGATCTTCATCCACTACTGTGACGTCAACGGGGAGCCGGTCGAAGACGACTACATCTGAGCGGCCCTTCCTGCTCTCCAGGTGTGCTGACAGGGAGCCGCTGGGCTTGCCCGGCCTCGGGACGCGGGGCGTGCTGTGTGGACGCCCCGGCACAGTTCGGTGTATAGGAAATGTACAAGGAACATTGAAGTTGTATACAGATTTGTACATAAAGGAAATATACAGAGACCGTTCCTGAGTACCAACTTTATATCATATGTTTATACAGTTTAATTTAAGAATTCGTTTTAATGAAGGCAGATAATTGGAAAGAGCCCATGTTGTTCATTTTTGTTCATTTTTTTCTGACTTAGTTCATAAAGTGTCACTTTTTGGCCAAGCCCTCATTTACTGTATTCTTAATAATCATTGTCCTCCCCTTAAATCTGTGCCTTTTTCTCCTCGAGCAAAGCTGTTTGAGTAAATCTGTTGAAGAGTCTCTATGTGTCTTGTGTGCTTTTTTTTGTGTTATTATTCAAACCAACTAAATCCAGTAGTCAGAGGCAGCTTTGTGTTTGTGTACAAAATGGTGTTTTTTTTCCTCTTAGTATTATACTTGCCGTATTTCTTAAAAAAATTCATGAGTTTAAGAAAAAATGGAGTTTGAGGGGGAAAATGGAAGTTTTCAAAGCATTTCTAGTTATTTATTTCCACATTCAATTGTGTATATGCTTTATCTTGAATATAAAAATAAAAGTTTATTAAAAACTTTTTTTCTGGCCTTGGATCTGAATCCCTCTTTTTAAAGAAGAGTAGCAAATACGGTACAGAAAAGGAATGTGTAGATCTGTGTCTAAGATTTCAGTGTGATCCAGTTTCTCCTCTCTTTTTCCTAAAATTCAGGGGCTGCATGTGTTCACCTCGTAGAACTCGAGTGTGACAGAACACGGGGAGAGCAGAACTCCCCCAAGTCGCCACAAGATGGCCTTTCTCCTTTCACAGGGAGGCAAATTACCCCAGTTTGGCAGGGATACGGGCAGTGTTACATACAGGGCCAGGGGTCAAGAGCACAAAAAGCTTTAAAGCAACACTTATGTTCAGGGGACAGTGTTGGCCACTTGCTGAGTGACCTCAACAAATGGTTTAAACTGGAGTTCTGTGGGTTAGAGTTCTGTCAACCCTTTCCAAGTGGCCACTTGTACTTCGCGTCTGTAGGAGGTGTGAGGGCTCTTAGAGGCTGCCGAGGCCAACCTTTTCACCTGCAGACTAACTGAGGCCCAGGGAGGAAAAATTCCTCTCTTAACGGTCAAGAACCAGTTAAGGTAAGGTAGGACAACAGTTCAACTGTCTGAGTCCCATGGGGCTGCCTCCCTAACATGGATGTCCACAGAAATGTGTAAGGACGCCAGCAAGTTTTCCTAACACTAAAATAATGTGAATGGTAATCAGTATCTTTCGCCAAAGTTCTTTAAGATGAAATTCTATTCCTCTAGGAAGAATGTCAGGTAACAGCATTCAGTCATCTTGTTTTTAACTCCACCAATCCCCCTTTTAACTAAAAGAGTGTTGTACTTTCCAGGTCAGAACTGTGATAAGGAAAAAGCAGGAGACCAATTACAGAACATTCTAGATACTTCAAAATAATACAAAACCCCCAACACAGACTCCCAGCTACACGGTTTTCTCAGGTAGAAAGAACCATGAGAACCGAATCATGGAAACAATGCTTAGATTAGCCGCTAGAGGTCGCTGCTTTCTAACGCCGGGGTTTCTTACCAGCTCCTCTAACAGCCCACTGTCAGCACAAGGACAGCAGGAAGCGCTAAAAATCGTTCTCAAGATACCCAGATGGGGACAGATTTTTAAAAAATAGTCTTGGAAGAAGACTACGATAGTGACATTTGGTCAGTGTCTATGGAATGACTGGCTGATGCAGGGGTCGGCACACGTTTCGCACAGATAGAAACACCTGAGGCCCCATCGCGGCAAACACCCTGTTGGAGAGCGAAAGCAGCCACAGAGGGTATGTCATCAAATGAGCATAGCCGTGTTACAACAAAAGTTTATTTAGGGACACAAATGTGCATGTCACATAATTTTCATGGGTCACAGAGTAGCTTTTGTTTAAAAAGTAAAACCATTCTCAGTTTACAGCCCAGAACATTTGGCCACGTCCTGCCCTCCCTGCCCCCCCCCCCCCCCCCCCCCCCCCCCCCCCCCAGGGCCGTAGTTTGAATTGAATTGAGCCGCCCTGTCATCTGGTCAGTACGTGTTGCCAGCTTGTGGTGTGGCCCCTGGCACGTGTTTAAAAGGCTTCAGGAACTGTTTCTTGGACAGATGACTGCATCGATGTTCGAGTGAGAGGCCATCGCATCTCTGGTGCCACCAGATGCAAGCCCTAAAGGTTCCTGCAAATCCTAGCAGGCACGCAGCTCTTCCAGGGATCTCACCAGGGGGATCAGAGGATGTGGATTCAAATTCTAACCCCCTCAAGTGATGGCCAGGTGACCTGGACATGGTCACAGCCCCTACCCTGGAGCCTCGGGTAAACGTGCCCATCCCCAGGGCAGCGGTGAAGGTGCAGCGAGAACCTCCAGAAAATGGACCCTGTGAGGCAAGCAGACAGACTATCACTTCCACCGTAATTCCCTTTATTGTGAGAGGGGTTCTTTTTTACTAATCTTAACCCTCTGTTCCTCCCACCACATCCCAGAGTGGTAGGAAACGGAGAGAACTGGGGAGGCTATTAAGAGGAAGTAACAGTCCTATGAAAGCAATTTTAAAAGCGTTTACCGAGGGCTCTATAGACATCCTCATACTCTTCAAAGTGTGCCTGATCATTGTGTCCCCTGCTTTACTGCTGGGGAAATTTGGGTGCAGCAGGTTAAATATCTTGCTCAAAGACCTGCATCTAGGAAGTGGCAGAAGCAGGACGCTGTCAGTCTGCCTCCAAAGTCTGCGACTTGGGCAGAGTGTCTCAGTCCCTCCGAGGGAGGCTGGCCTCCACCCGTGAGCTGCCCCTTAAACTTGAACCCATTCATATTAGCACAGTCCCAGGAAAACAGAGGCTGCTGGTTTTGATGTAAGCCTAGGGTGCCCTCAGACATGGGATGTGGCCGGACCATGACAGAATCAACACCGCAGGCCGTGTGGCATCTTCTGTGCAGCATGCACATGGCAACTAGAAAGAACCCAAGGATCATATGGGTTGATGTAAAACGACACGCTGTACCAAAATAAAAGGCAAGCTGCAGATCGTGATACACCCATTATTTATGTATAAGAATCAAACATGACCATACATTTTTATATGTACACTTACACATACGTGGATACACAGGACACGTCCGGGAATTACGTAAGCCAGAGAGAGGAGCAGTTACTTCTTGGGAGGGGAGGGGGGTGTTCTGCTGTATCTATAGTTAGAACTTCTTATAACCGGAATGAACTGCGTAAATACATTACTTGCATAACCCATCATTTATGTCATCTAAAAATATGTAACGTATATATTTATAAACAAATGTAAAGAAGGGGAGGAAGAAAGCACTCTTCTGGAATGGAGTGGTCCAAAGAGTTTCAGCCCTGACTCCCGTGTCCTTGGAGAAATCACCTCCCCTGACAGTGGGTCCTGACTGAGACCCAGGGACCTCGTTGGGGAAAGGCCAATAAACAGTAAAGGGCCCTCAGTGGTGAGCTACTGGGACGACAGAGCCTGTCCAGAGAGTGTTCCAGGCGCCAAACTGCAGATTTGGCAAAGTCACACTGCCGTCCCCTGGAGCCACGCCTGGCGGGTCTGAGACAGCAAGGTCAAATTCCCTCTTCGGCTCACACAGCTCGTTCTCAGGGTCTGCCTTCGGCTCTGCCATAGCCCCATGGCCGCCGAACACTGCAAAGGGTAGGGAAGGTCAGGGCAGGAAGGCCTTTCCTGCCGACTGACGGTCGGCCAGATCCCTTCCATATTTAAAGACGGAAACTGAGGCTCAGAGAGTGGAGGGGGACCAAAGAGGACACGAGAGCATGTGCCAGGCAGGGCTGCACATGGGAACAGGCAAGTCCCGATGCCTCTCCAGGCCCCAGGCGGAGGCCGAAGGGAACTTCCTAACAACAGGAGGGCAGGGGCCACACTTGCTCGCTCACTACTCTCTCCCAGCATCGCACCCGACTCTGGAAAGTGGAGTGAGTTCACCCTGGCAAGGAACAGGAGGCCGGGGTTGGGACTGCGGGCTTGACAATGACACCGCCCGCGTGGCGCTCCAGACGCACACTTCCCTGGCCCAGAGCCATTCACCAGACCAAGACTGAGGTCTGTTATACTGCAAAGTGGGAGAAATTTGGGTACTTATCTTGAAAGGATTTTATGAGGATTAAGTGATATAATTCCCGTAAAGCACTTAACAGAGTGCCTAGCAGAAAGCTCATTAAATGTTAGCTTCTCTTATTGCTACATTATTGTTATTATTCACTAAGATATTTTCTGGGGTGAGCTAAAAATAGGAGGGGAAGGGAAAAGAGAAACTATCTGAATCAAATATAACAGCAATTAAAAATATCACCAGTTTCATGGGGTGCCTGGGTGGCTCAGTCGGTTAAGGTCCGACTCTTGGTTTCAGCTCAGGTCATGATCTTATGGTTTCTTGAGTTCAAGCCCTGCACCGGGCTCTGCATTGGCAGCATGGAGCCTGCTTGAGATTCTCTCTCTGCCCCTCGCCCACTCTCTCTCTCTCAAAATACATAAACTTAATACATTTGCTTTTAATATCACCAGTTTCACTTCGCTCTATGGTTCCAAAAGGTACTGAATGCCACTCACGATTAGCCATGTCCACTCATAAAGTTTGGAAGTTGTCCTCTGGTGACCTCACTCACAGCCTTTCCCAGCTTCGGAAGGCCCTGGTTGGGTGGGCCCACCTGCCCTCCAGCACTC
Organism: Suricata suricatta; assembly: GCF_006229205.1. Lineage (NCBI taxonomy): Eukaryota > Metazoa > Chordata > Mammalia > Carnivora > Herpestidae > Suricata > Suricata suricatta. Next base: position 108,659,347 of record NC_043705.1, on the reverse strand, counting down.
AGTCACCTAGCCCCCTTTCAAACAAAGCCCTGGGCTTAAGTTAGAACTGAACACTTTGTTTTCTCTCTCTTTCTCTATGGCTGCTTTCTATTTATGGCAAGTCATACTGGCTTTCTAGTCTGGGACTGATATGTTTCTTCTAAAATGAGTTTTAGAACGCTTCGAGTGTTCAAGTGAACACTTGAATTGGCTTAAGGGAAAAGATTAAGTTAACCGCAGTTCAGGCAGGACACACATGTGTAGAGAATCCTAACGGCGGCCCTTGGATGACCCATGTTGGAACGCTCCCAACGATCCTAGCGGCTCTGAGAGTTTCGCCATTTTGTGGATGAGACCAGTGAGGCAGAAGCTGGATAAAGCCCGAAGCAGCACGCTGTCCCAAAGCCAGGCCTTTAAATCCAGCCCTAGTTTGTCTAAATTTAATCCACATACTCGGCCTTAGTTTTCTAGGCTGAATGGAAAAGAGATTGCAAAGTATGGCTAGAAAAGGCAAGTGCATCAGTCTTCCCCACCCCGCCCTGCCCCAAGCCTAGCTGTTACAAGGAAGGACATTGACCAGAGCAAAGTAGAATAATAAAGAGAAAATCAACACTGATCTCTCCCCAAAGAGAGGCGCAGTACCAAAGAGAAAACTGGGTAGACAGCACAGCACCAAGAAGATGTTACTTTTGTTCTCACTCCAAGACATTAAAGGCAATTTAGTTACAGCCCCTCCCAGCCCCTCCCAGATGCCTTCCCTCATCCACCCTATGCCCACCCCTCATTTCCCAGGCAGATAGCAACTCACTCCCGGACAGACCACGTGAGCAGCATCAAGTGGAAATGGTGAGATGAAAGGAGAGATCTCAGAAAGAACGGGGTTTTCTAAAAATACTACTTGGGGGGGGTGTCGAAGAAGTTGGTTTTGATCTGGTTGCTTTCCAGCTGCTGACTGTGAGCTGGAAGGGGAACCTGAGGCTTCTTCCTGGACCATCCTGGAGCTGGAGAGGCAAGCTAAAAAGAAGCACAGGTGAAGCTGTTTTACCCCAGGCATGGGGCAGTCTGGTTACAATGGCCATCCCCACCGTGCCTGTCCAGACTGATCGTGCAGATGTGGCCAGGGGTGCACGTCCTTCTCGCCAGAAGCATCTTTTGACACTTCAAGTTTCCTGGAAGAAGGGGGTACGTCTTCTCAACAGAAAAAGTCTCCTCCTGCCTCAGACAGGCTCTGTGTCTCCTTCTGGGTCTTCTGTAAACATGCTTGATTTCCTGGATTCCTGGAAGTCAGACATTTAAATAACGCCAGGCTAGCCGCTGTCCAGCCAGAGCATGTCCCATAAACCTCCAGTGTGGCTGTTGGGTGCATCGCCCACATCATCCCAGCCTTGGTCCAAAGAGATAGCGAAGTTTGCTGATGAGGCCCCCTCTACAAAGGAGATTATCTTCTTGACAATGGCAAGGGCTTCTATTTCCTCACCCACTGTTTTGTCACTGGTCTGGGGTGCTTGTGACCTCTGCAGACTGAGACACCTGTCATGGGCTGGCCCACAGAACGGTATCCAGAGGATCCAGAAGATAATAGCTGGATCATATGGTAAGATTTCATTTTCCCACATACGCTGTAATCTGAAGATCCTGTCGAATCCAAGTTACCATTTAATATGGTAGACATAGCACTGAGCCATAATGTTTTACACAAGTGGATAAGCTTGCGAATCTCCTGGGAAAAGAAGGGAAGAAATCCTACTGTATTTATGCATGTGTGTATGCATATATGTATTAAATAGGAGTTACTATTGACTTTGGGGGCATTAAACAAAGCTTACCAGCTGCCTCAAAACACTAAACCTATCCCTCCTCATGATGATCTGGTTCTCATGATCTCTTAGTCTTTCCCTATGAAGTTCTTTGTGCTTTGAGATCAGACATCCCATTCAGGCAGCATCTGAAGCTCTCTGGACCCCTGAATTCACTCAGTTCTGCCTTTTCCATGGAAGAATGTAGAAAAAATATGCAACTTCAAGGAGGCTTGTTAATCTTCTCTGGGAGGGTTTCATTAGTGGGGTGACCAGCCAGCCTACTTTGCCTGGAACTGAGGGGTCCCCTGGGATATGAGATTTGCAGTGCAAAAACCAGGGGTCTAACCATCCTTCCTACCATATCTGAGCACAAAGAAAAGTGGGAGAGCAGGTGGGTTCTGCTTTCATGGATAAAAGAGGTGATAAGGAGGCAATCGTGGCTTCTGGGATCACTTAAGAAGGAACATGGGGTCAGCAGACCAAGTGCACGGGCAAGGAGAACTGGTGAGGCTAGAAACTTTGGGCACATCTTTATCTGGTAAACTCCCTCCCGCCACCCCCACCCCCACCACCGCCAGCCACCCACTGCCTGTTCCTGGACGGGATCCCTAAGGACTGGCGGTGGATCCTTTCAATAGAATTGTTATCAGCAGTCAAAAGAAAGGCAACTGGAAAAAACTTGTCCTCAAGAGTCTCAGTCTGGGGGGATAATTCACCCCAAGATAAAATGATTTGCTGGTAGCTTTGACATCTGGGAAGCATCTCATTAGGAGCTTGGAGGAAGTGAGATGCTGGAAAAGATGTAGAAGAATGTAGCCCCAGCAGTGTCATGGGCAGGGGGAGGGTGTCAGTGAATTTTCCCAAGAAAGTAAGCTGGTATGGGATTATGTCTTGGCCCAAGCAAAGTGCGCAGCCAGAGACCAAGTGCCGCCTCAGCACAGGGTCTTGAAAGCCCCTAGAAGGTGTCTTATCTGAGCAACTTTGTTCCCTTGCAAAATCAGAGTTGTGAGAGCATCCTCAATCAGGATTCCTGGTAAAGGTGCAGTTCCTTTTCCCATGGTCATGGAAGGAAAATGTATCAAGATTCATTCCACATGACCTCAAAGCCAGTATGCCGATGAGAAATACCATTTTGAAACACACATATAAATTAGGTGAGCTGTGAAGGTGCCTTTGGGTAATGGATCCCAAATCAAAACCTGAGCAGTTTCCAAATCCATCCCCAAGAAAGAAGAAATGAGGAACATTCATGTCTACTAACCAGAAGGCATTAGTGTTTCACTTGTCAGACCTTTTAGTGTTTCCAGACAGGCGTCTTGGCATTGGTATCAACTTGACTTCATTGGGAGAGCCTCGATTAAGTCACCCACCAAAGAATGTCCAGAAGATGGAGAAGAAACTGGAGCTGCTTAGCTTAGAGAGAAGACTTAAAAGGGTGGGTGGCTGGCAGATCAATGTCTTCCAATATCTAAGGGCTCTCAAGGGGAAAAGAGAGCTAAACTGCATGGCCCTAGATGGAAGATGGAGCAGAGACAAGATTGTGTTCCAACAAAGGGAAAAGCTTTCGTATAAGTAAAACTTCCCTTTAATAGAAGTAACTGCATTAGGAGGTAGTGAGCTCCCATCCCTGAAGGTGTGTAAGCAGAGACCGCCCAACTTCCAGGGATGCTATGGAAGATGCTACTCCTATGTTGGATGGGAGGCCAGATCTGATGATGCCTTGGATGCCCCTCTTGTGCTGGAGGGGAGGTTGGATCAGAGGATGCCTGAAGTCCCCTCTCTGATCTGAGATTCTCCACACTCTGGCCGTGGGTCCTGTCCCACGCTGTGCTCCATGTACCTTCCCTGGGCCCTCAGCCCTCTGCTTCATGCCTCACTGGTGGTGATGAGAGTCAGGAGAGATGCCAGGTGTCCTGTTCATGCAGACACGAATGGGAATGAATGGCCTAGTCATGAGCCACGTTCTCAATCAGAAGCATGATTCCAAGGATTCTGGGTCATTGTGTATGGGCAGTTTCTCAAGTTCCTGGTGGTGTCCACTGTGCAGAACTGTGTACCTAGAGAGGAAGGAAAGAAAGCACGAGAATTCAATAAGCATCCTTCAAATGCACAAAAGACAGTACTCTCGCCACTGCATGCTTCCGAGAGCATGGCGAGGTGGGGCTGGGCATGGGGGTACTTCATCAAGAGGAAAGCCCAAAGAACTGCATCCCAATGGCTCATTTTAAAACAGGAAGACCTGGAGGAAATGAGAGGCCCAGGATTACACAAAGAGTGAGTGTCAGATCCTGGACTAGAACCCAGATATTTTTTCTCTCAACAAACCCTAAGTCTCTTGTTACTCGTCAAAATAGACTCTGTGTGAATATGCTAAGTTTCGTCTGCCAGGGAGGGTTCTGGATCAGCAATATCAAAGTGCTGTGATTTGTAAACCACTCAGAGTCTGAAAGACACTGTACCCATATTTGTTTTTTTTAATTCCTTTTGGTGACATTTGGAAGAGTAAATCAATTAGATGAATCAAACAGCAAGTTGACTCTAAGCATTACAGTGAAATTTACACTTGACAAATGTTTATTATTTGTCTGCAGCATCACACTGTTGCACTCATATGTTAATTGCCTTCAAGTCAATCTCAACTGCAAGTGGGTCTTATCATCAGTAACCCAGTTTCCAGCATCTGACAGTTATTCTTATGAAATTTCCAGAGTGTAGGAGCACTACCACTAGCTTCCCTAAGGCCAAGGTTAAGCCTACTCAGCAGAACAAAGAAACACACGCCAGTCAGTTATTTGGCATATGTTGACGATCAACTTGGTGGTGGTTTCTGATGAGTTACATTAATTCTGAATTTGCTTTGAACTGTAACAAATTATTGCTGGCTTGTATTGATTGATTGGTACCATACTAAACCCTCTCCATGCATTATTGCATTTAATCTTCCCAACAGAAGATAGTATCGCATTCATTTTTCAGTTGAGCAAATGGCACAGAGCTTCTGTGACTTGCCCAAGGTAATCTGTAATGAAAAAGTCAATTGAATTGTTTCAATCTCATGCCAACACCCATGTTCTCACACAACCCATGGGCCAGGTATGAATTTAGGATAGTGGGTCTCAATCGGGACAATTTGGAGATATTTTTGGTTGTCACGACTGGGGCATCTAGTAGGTAGAGCTCAAGATGCTGCTAAACATTATGTAATCCATAGACAGTGTCTTGCATCAAAGAGTTACCTGGCCCCAAATGTCAATAGTGCCAAGATTAAGAAACCCTGATCTAGAATAAAAAGTCCTCTTAGCTGGCTAAAAGCACATGCGAGCTGAGGGACACAGACAAGGTGAAGGGCGTAGTCTGAGATCCCACAGGATGGTCCACTGAGGCTGGGGGTGGTCTTGAAGTGAGTGGAAGGGATAAGACTTGAAAAACCACAAGCACCTGCTAGATGAGTGTGAAGAAGAATAAAGTTGAAAAGACCATAGAAAGGAAGATCGTGCAGTCTTTTTATTTTTTATTTTTATTTTTGAGAGACAGAGAGAAACAGCACAAGCGGGGGAGGGTCAGAGAGAGAGAGGGACACACAGAATCTGAAACAGGCTCCAGGTTCTGAGCTAGCTGTCAGCACAGAGCCCGATGCAGGGCTGGAACCCACGAACTGTGAGATCATGACCTGGGCCGAAGGCAGACGCTTAACCGACTGAGCCACCCAGGAGCCTCAGATCATGCAGTCTTAATGATGGTGACCGGGGAAGGTCCCAGGAATGTACGTGACTAAAGACTTCAGGAAAGTTAGTGGTCCAGCTACTGAGTCATTAACACTCAGCTTTGAAACCAATCCTCTGTGCTTGACTTTGTAAGGATGCGGCTAACGGAGAATCAGCTTCATATGCTCGCTCCAATTGGGCTTCTCCAGCAGGGGGCACTGCAGGAGGATGGAAGCCTGAACCTCGAAAAGGGCTTTGCTCCTCCTGTGGGCATCATCCCAGCAAGCCTTCTTCAGCCCAGCAGAAGCAAGAGCCTTCCTGCAGCGGCCGTGAAGTCCCGTTCTCGGTCTTTCCAACTGTTGCATAACCAGCTTTGTGGCAGCCCCCCAGAGTCATGACCCCCAGATGGCCAGTGTCTCCTCCTTGGAGGTCTACATCTCCGTTCTGGGAGGTCCCTCCTCTAAAGTCTTATGTTTTGTTTGTGTGTTTGTTGCCTTGTTCTCTCAGCCCTGGAAGTTGCTTCAGACAGAACTCTGGTCAGTGAGGAAGATGTGCACCAAGCATCACTTTCTCTAATTATATACATTGTTTCATTTACATCATTCACTCTTTGCAGCCCGAAGGGGTCCCTACTGTACTTCTAGATGAGAAAACTGAGACTCAGAGAAGGTAAGCAATTGAGATAAGGCCACAGAGTCCATGAGGCCCACACGCTTCACCTCAAAACACACTCCTGAACCTTTGCCCTATTTGAGGCCAACAGGTCACTTTCACAGGCGATCAATGGCGCCTCCTCCGACACCAAGTTCACATGAAGAAGGTGTCCTGGCTGAACAGCCAAACGGATACACCTGATCGTGTTAGAAACTGTGCTTTCACGGGATGCAGGCACACCTCTACGGCAGCCTCTCACACGTCTCTCCTCAGTGTCTGTTTCTCGTGTGCTAATGAGCTAGTTCAGGAATAATTAGAAAAGAGGTGCAGAACTGGAGTGGACACTTTGAGTGGAGATTCCCTTTCTCTAGAGCACAGCTGGACGCCAGCAGCTTTTTTAGAGAGGGGAGGAGGCAGAAGGGCACGCTCTCTAGTTCCAACACACGGTGGGGTTGGGGGTTGGAGGACCTGGTCTGAGATTTCAGAGGCACGGCTCTAAGACAGGCAGTATGTCCCCAGTGGAGTCTGGTGTGCAGAGGCTGGGTATGCATTCCCAGGCTTGGGTACAGATCTTTAACTTAGTGCTTTTACATTCATACTAAATAACATGTATTTAAGCAGAGCTGGGATCACCTGAATGGCCACCTTATAAACTCACACTTCTTTATGAACTCCAGTCACACAATTCACATCGGGCCACCCAGATGTCATGGTGACAGTGGCCAACTTTATGCAGTGTTTCTCTGAGTAGGATGCATGAACTCCCAGCAGTCTGTAAGCATATCTGGGGGGTGGGGTACCTACACGTCCTCAATTTGAGGACTATTGGGGGAAGAGGAAACACATAATCCTACAGACAAACAGAACAGCATTCAAACCCCAACTCTGCCATCTGTGGGATGTGTCACCTGCTGACCCAGATCAGGTCCATCTACTTCACAGCTGCTTTGTGGTAATAAAATTAACATCTATAACAGGCTTAGCAAAGGGCTGGGTGCATGCTAGATCCACTGTCAAAGAAGCCAAGGCTCAGAAAATGTGACTTTCCAGGATCAGAGAAGTGAGTTACATTTGGAATGGTTAAGACTCTTAATGCCTGACTAAATCCTGGCTCTGACACTCACTAACTCTCTGAATTACTGAAAATGTTCTGGGTTGTTGCATTAGATGAGATAATGCACACAAAATGCCGATTAGAACAGTGACAGTCAAGTAAGAAGCACTTCATAAATGTTTATTAGTATTGTTGCTGCTTGACGTTGGACGTAGAACTTGAACCCAGCCCTTCATTGCCAATTCGGGGCAGAAAACCATCTTTAGTCATGGATCAGACATTTGTTCACTTAGTAATTGATCATAGGGCTGAACGAAACCTCCATGACGGCTTTATATTAGCTTCCTAGTGCTTTTGTACAAATTACCACCAGCTTGCTACCACTCAACTGTCCGAGCGGCAAAAGTCTGTTAGTTCTGTTTGGTATAAGACCTGACTCGCCGGTCTGCGGCCATGCAGGTGGAAAGTGGACCCCAGAGGTGTGGGTGTGCCTGGGCAGTTTCAAGTCCAGATGAAAAAACCCACTGCTGTTTCCTAAGCAACAGCAAGGCAGGAGGAGGCTCTGTTCAAGCTGGGCTGCTTCCCCCTTAGCATTAATTTACTCAAACATGACATGAGCCACATTAGGTTTGGTAATTACCTGAGTCTACAATCCATTCACTGAGCAATTAGCATCACACTTAGAGCAGCCTGGATGCAATAATTAGTCGTGTAATAATGGCCCCCTCTGCCTGCCTAGCCTGGTAGTATAAGGAAATGATTAGACTTTATGACACATCACTCCAGCCCTCCCCCACATGGCAATGCTCAGATGGGGTGCCTGCAAGGTGTTTTAATTATTAAAATATAAAATACATGGGTTTAAAGAGATTCAACTCTAGTGCAGTTTCCTGAAGGCTGCAGCCCCATTACCTGGGAACAAAGACCTCACATCGGGTGTTTTCTTAGTGTTGGGAGGAATGGGACCTTTAAGTCATAGGCATTTATTCATTTAGCCACTTACTTATTTTCTAAAATTTATTTTTAGAGGGTGGAGCACAAGTGATCAAGGAGCAGAGAGAGAAAGACAGGGAGAGACAGAGGAAGTGAGACTCACGTGAAGCGGAGCTTGAACTCACAAACCATGATACTGGGACCTGGGCCTAAGTCAGATGCTTCATCAACTGAGCCACCAGACACCCCAGCCACTGATTTATTGAAGGGCATGTGTGGAGCATCTGCCAGAGTCCAGGAGCTGTGCCATGCCCCGGAGACATGAGGGTGGCAAGGAATCTGCACAGTCCCTGTCCTCCCAGAGCTCACAGGGTAGTGTAGGAGACCCACAGTTGGATGCAAAGTCACGGCCACAGGAGGAGTTGTGATGGGAAGTACCTGGGCTTGCTATGAGAGCACATCACAGAGATACAGGTGAGGCTGTAGGTCAGGGTAGTAGCCCAGGAAACAGTGGAGGTGAGAACCAAAGGGTGGGTCAGGGTTAAGCAGGCAAAGGAGGGGGAGGCTGGCAAAAAGGAGCACCGCCAGGGGAGCAGGTGGTCACCCCAAGAGTAGAACAGGCTGAAGATGAGTCCAAGAGGAGCTTGAAGACCTGGGGAGGCTCTGCAGCCCCTGGAAGGCTGTGCTCAGCCCAAAGCAGGGGTGGGGTTTGGGGGGAGGGGGAGAGCCGGCTGCTGCTATAAGCAGAGCAGGTGCAGGAAACCTTTATATTTGGAAGGACACTCTAGCTGTGGTGTATAGACTAGCCTGGAATGAGTTTGGGGTGGGAACCTACAGGTAAATTAGGAGGTATATTAGCTTCCTAGTGCTTTTGTACAAATTACCACCAACTTATTGACTTAAAAGAACACAAATGAATCATCTTACAGTTCTGGCGGTCAGAAGCCCACAATGGGTCTCACTGGGCTAACATCAAAGTATGGGGTGAGCTGCATTCTTTCTGGAAGCTCTAGAGGAGCATCCTATCCCTTACCTGTTGTGAAGGCTGCCTGCGAGTGCAGTGGGCCCACCGGACAATCCAGGATCATCTCCCCGTCTCAAGATGCATAAACTCAATCACATCTACAGAGTCCCTTCTGCCCCACAAGGTAATATGTTCCCAGGATCTGCTTTGGACAGCCATTATTTTATATGCCACATATGATTTTCAAGGTGTCCAGAGGTGTTGGGGGTTCAGAAATGCAGGATGGGGCCAGCAGGGGTGTTGAAAAGAAGTCAGCTTCAGTATATATCCTGAAGCTGATGGGATCCACTGATGCATCGGGCATGGGGGCCATGGGCCATTCGAGGCACGGCTCAGGTGAGGCAAAGGTGCAGAGGCAGGACAGAGCGGTATGCTCTGTTTGAGGAATGGTAAATGTCCTAAGAATATATCCTATGGGTTGAGGTGCAGGTGGTGGGAAACGGGGTTTAAAAGGAAGTTGAGGTAGGATTATTGGGGGTCTTAAAAGCTGGGCTAAGAAGGTTGGGCTGAATCCTTAGGTGATGGAGATTGAAATGAACACGGGCTTCACTGTGGGAAGTGGGAGGGATGATCAGCCACTGAGACCAGTTTGGAGGCTCTTTCCTCTGGGAAAGATGAGGTCATGGGCAAGCGATGGGAGTGAAAGGAGAGGGAGGACCTTGCAGAGAGTGATGGGAAGGACGCCACCTCGGATTGCACGTGAGGACCCACTCAGAAGCGTCCCTAGGGAGTTTGAGTTTAGACGGGGCAATGAAGTGGATTCCAATGCCATTAGTGAGGGCGCCCCAACCACCCTGAGCCTTCTCTCTGGTAGAGACCCCTCCGGCTCCTCAACATTCTTCACAGATCGGGGTTTCTACTCTCCCTGGCTCCTGGTGCTCCACTCCGGACTAGCTGATCTTTGTCACTTGAAAACAGATATCACAGATGGCTAAGGGACCTTGGTTATCAGGGGAGTCAGGCTCAAAATCCACATTTATGGTCCAGGTGTCCATTTGTATACAGGCATTTCTAACTACTCCCAAAGAGGGAGTGTTTCCTTTGTGCTCCCCCTCGTGCGCCACCCCCTCCATACCATCAGGGGCTCACAACCTCCGGCATGCACTTCCTCACCCTAGGATGCAGCTGTGGCAGCAGCTCCTGTCTCCCACAATCTGAGAGATGATCCCCACCCCTGCAGTGGGCTCTCCCTGGTCAGAGCAGATGCCAAAGCAGGAGCACCCCTCTTCCGTCTCCAGGGAAGGGGTGACTGGGGACAGCAAGACCCTCTCCGGCTCTTACTGCCTGAACTGAGGATGGGTGAGGCTGCCTGGGGGAGCCAGGCACGGCCCACAGGAACAGAGGAAGGTGGTCCACGGAGAGAAAAGAATGAGGTCGATGTGCAGTGCACAGCAGGCCCAGGATGATGGCCTTGGAGAGATGGAAAGAGGAGTGCTAATCCCTGAAAGCTCCCGTTCCTCTTTTTAGCTCCAATGAAGGCCAGTCAACTTCCTGCTCTGGATATCCAAGACTTGTCTCTGTATCTTTCCAATAGACCTCTTGTCATGTTTCTTTAGGAGGCATGAATGGATTTACAGCCTGTAGTAGACACTGAGAATTACATATTTTAAAGCATGTGCTCACACTCTGTTCTTTCTTTCGGACAGAGTGCATCTCTTGGTAGATGCAAAACTGCTAGCTGCACTGCAGTGAGGGGCTTGGCCTGTGATCTTCTCCTGGTGAAGAGGACCTGATGGTCCACTACGGGAGTCTGCTGAAAACTGTTTTCCTCCTGAATGAAAGCAAGTATAAGAAGAGTCTGCCTTATCATCTAGCATCTGGTTATGGTCATGGTTTGGGGAGGAGGATGCAGTGTCTGTAGCTGTTGCAGCTATTTTGTGACCATGAGGGAATCATCCTAACATGAAAACTATCAGGTTGAGAATGGTAGAGCAGAAAGATAAAAAGCATCTGTGTCCTGTATGCTGTTGCTGAATCAAAGGATTAACCAATCCTGAAACTACCCAGCTCTGGACTTTCTATCTATCTTGTAAATGGATAAATGACCTCCTTGCTTAAGTTAATTTTAGTTAGGCATTCTAGAATGTTCTTGTAGGCCAAAGTGTTCTAAAGGACTTAATGTCCATACTGCCTGTCTTCCATGTCTACAGTCACTTCCTATATTCTGCCACAATCAAATCCTACCTACCCTTAAAGACCCAGTTTAATATCTAAAACCTTCCTTCCAGAAGCTTTCTACACCATCCACCAGCATTTATTGTCTGTAGGAATACAAATTATCTGATGGTATCTGATTGGACATAGTCTGGACTCCTGACACTTGTGAAGGGGAAGATCCATATTTTATTATGAGGCAACCATCTTTCAGTCCTCTGTGCCATACCTGCACTAAGTGCTTTTAAAATATTATTATATTTAATGCTTACAATGACTCTATGATGTCAGCACTATTATTTCATATATTGCCATTCCAGTGATGAGGAAACTGAGCTAACTCAGAGAGCTTAAGATGTGCCACAGGTCATTCAGCCAACAATGGGAAAAGCCAACATTCAAATTCACACATGTTTTCTGTACATTGATTTTGTATCCTGCGCCTTTACTGAGTTCATTGATCAGTTCTAGAAGGCTTCTGGTGGAGTCGATTGGGTTTTCCATGTAGAGTATCATGTCATCTGCGAAAAGTGAAAGTTTGACTTCTTCCTTGCCAATTCTGATGCTTTTATTTCTTTTTGTTGTCTGAGAGCCTAAATGTCCATCACCTGACGAATGGATCAAGAAGATGTGGTATATATACACGA
>NC_043705.1:108574865-108647299 GCF_006229205.1 Suricata suricatta | reverse complement strand
GTGGTATTTTGTTATAGTGGCGGGAGCAGACTAATGTAGGAGATCTCATAGAACCAAAGAAAGAATGTGATAAAGGGAGAAAGAAATAGGATAGGTTGAAGAGATAAGACCTTTTCCCTTTAAGTCATTAATTCAGAAAAACCTGAGGCATCAAAAGAAAATGAACCCCCAGAGGAGTGTGACTTACTTAGCCTGTGCTCCTATGAATCTTTACTACAATGATTCATTTATCTGGAGATTTGGCCTCCAGTGACCTTAACCATCCAGAGGCCTGACTGAGAGGCTATTATTTGTTCTTTTTTAAAATGTTTATTTACTTTTGAGAGAGAGAGAGAGAGCAGGGGAGGGGCAGAGAGAGAAAGAGACACAGAATCTGAAGCAGCTCCAGGCTCTGAGCTGTGTGCACAGAGCCCAATGCGGGGCTCAAACTCAAGGAACCATGAGATCATGACCTGAGCTGAAGTGGGACTCTCTACTCATTGCACCACCCAGGTACCCCTTGTTTGTTTTTTTGAAAGGTTCTGGAATCCTCAGAGTAGCTGTCACAAATGTGTGGACTTTCTTAGTCTTCCTTGGTTTCTCATTCTGAGAATATTTAAACTCAGTTTGTATATAACTCTAGAAAACTTGGTTCGTCTTCCATACAGGGCAGAGTAGAGCTTGGGGGATGGGTGGGATCTGCAATGCTAGTGGGGGGGGGTGGCAGCAGGCTGATTACATGACAAAATGACAGTGGATGTGTGCAAGAGAAAAGAAACATAAGAAAGTCGACAGACATCAACACAGCAAAGCCAAGAGGGGCCATTTAGTGCAGAGGGAATGTCTCAGTCTCTCTTAGGCCATCAGTGTAGTAGGCTAACTTAATAAAGGAAAATCAAAGTCACAACTTTGAATAGTGTGGCTCAAAACTGATACTGGGGGAAATTCAAATAAAGTCTGTGGTCAGTTGATAGTATTGGGAAAATGCTAACTTTCCGGCTCTACCATTCCATGGTAATATAAGACGCTAGCCTTAGGGGACGCTGTGTGAAAGGCATACAGGAATGCTCTGGACTATCTCTGGACTATTCTTCTATGGATATAAATGTGTTTCCAAGTAAAATGTCAATAAAGAACTACCAAAAAAACCTCTGTCCTCCTGATTTAGTGACAATCGTTTGTTTAAGAAAGATAAAGGAGTTCCCCACTTACAGCCAAGGGCAAACAGGATGTATGCGGACCTGGGATGACCTAGCTGACAGGACCAATCAGGACCTTGATTTCATGGGCTGAACCCAGCTCCGTTGGGTGTTCATCACCCACAGGCCTTGGGATGGCTGTGCTCCTGGAAGCACAAAATTTAAAACTTCAAGACTATAAAATGAAATCAAGCTCCCAGACCCTATATATCTTTGGCCTTCAGACCCATAGCAGTCAAGGTCCAGGAGGAACTCAGGGCATGGTGGCTCTCTGCCAACAATGGTGATACTTCCATGTTGTGGGATGTGTCCACTGGACAGGCTGGTCCAGGGAAGACAGAAGAAATGCATGGCCACCAAGGCCATCCGGGGGGAGGAAGTGAACAGATGGACACAGACGGACTCACGGCACAGACAGGGACAGACTTACAGAGCACGTTCAGAGTTAGACAGGAACTGGTCTATTGCAGAAGAGCAGGAGGAAGCTGGAGACAGAGGGGCAGCCACTTTTAGTTGACACAGAAAACAGCCCCAGATGAGGGAGAGCCAAGCAGAAGTTGCAGAGGGAAAAAAGAAAACACAGCCGTCAGTGGACAGGTGACCTTAGCCTCAAGGAGAATTCTACTGGCCTTGAAGTGCCCCTAGGGGAGGATCTAGAAGGGAGCAGAAGTACTGCACAACCTGGTTATGTCCCACTGTTTGTCTAAAAAGCACTTTACAGCCAGTATCTCGTGTGGGCCTCACAACAGCCTGGGAGGTTCACTATGCAACTTACTTTCTTAATTTACCAAGTAAGGACACGGGCACAGAGAGGTAAGCTACCCCGGTAAGGAACCCAGCTAGTTAACAGCTAAGCCAGACTGAAAGCCAGCTGTTCTGAGTTCCCTTTCATGGTGGCGTGGCTCAGGGATGTGCAGTGAGCCGCGCTCCCTCCTCCCCTTCCTCTTTTTCATCACTAGCCACCATTTATGGAGTACTGATGGGGACCAGATCCCACCCGGCATTCTTTATGTGAATGAGCCCATGTGAAATCCCCCACAACCTTGTGAGGCAGATAGTATTACCCCCATTTTCTGGTGAGGAGCCTGACACTTAGATGTGGCGCCACCAAGATGGTTAGTAGGATGATAAACATGACGGTCCCCAAGACCCTCTGACTCAGAAGCACACACCTTGAAACTGCAAGCAACATGAGTCTCTGAGCCTCGCATCTAGAATCCTGGGCTGTTCGTGTCCCCACCCCTCAGTCAGATTCTGGGCCAGGAAAGCCATGAGGCTCTTTTTAAAATTGAGCTCTGGATTCCATTGCAACAAGGAAGAGACAGCCACGTCCTGTTTCCCAGAGACACCCCAAAGCCCGGTACTGGGAACCCCCATGCAAATATCTATCCCCATCTGGGCTCTGGGCTCTAAAAGCCTCTCTCGACTCTGCCCACATCTTCCCTTAGCAAACATCACGTTCCACTTCGAATGAGACAAGAGGCCAAGCAGAAAGCCAGAATCCTGCGATTAGGATTTTTAAGGGCCATCTGATTAAAATAATTCACCAGAGTCTTCAAAAAGCACAAAACAGACCTTCTTTTGCTCATCTCTTGTGATGATCAATGAATCTTTGAAAATATGTGTGGGTATACAGTCACTTCCTCCATACAGGTCGCTCTGACCATCTCAATATGGTAGTCCCTTTCCTTCCTGTAAACAAACACAGCACTTCCCGCCTCTTTAATTTATTTGACAATATAATATGCCCTCTGACAGCCCTTGATGTAGCTTATTATGAAGTGCAAGCTATACGTGCATTTAAATGGTATGTTTCTAGATAAATTGCAAGACTTTTGGGGAGAGAAACCACAACTTACTCATCTAGCACAGTCTGGCATTTTACTGACCATTATTAATTAGGCAATTCTGGTTGAGAGACAAATGTCCAGAATTCTAATTTCAGCTCTGCTACTTACAGGCGTCTCATCCATAGACCTTCCTAGACCTCAATTTTCTCATCTATAACATAGAAATAAGTGTAGCACCTCGCTGAGCAAATTACACTGAGTGGTACCTGAAAGTGAGCCTTGCCCCTCATGCGCTCAGTGCACCCGGCATGGCGTTCATTAAACATTAGCTGGCACTAACTCTAGGCAAACTTGAAGTTCATGACGTGATTGAAAGGGTACTCAGACCCCCAACTTTTTCTTCCTTCAGCTGGTTCTCACTAGCCCTTCATTAGTGCAATGACATGCCTTGGTATCCTTCACTAGCAAAGCTCCCTAAGCGTTTACCGTCAGATCATATGGAATATTCTGTGAAATTCTTTAATGTCAGTAATGCAGATGCTGCCATGAAAATTTAAGAAACTCAGAAACTTTCATTAGGCCATAAACGATCAGTTGAAGACTTAAGTGTCTGGGTATCTGTTTGTTTGACAGGCTTTCCCGGAAATCAGACAGTCAGAATCCAGCTGTTCAGATGCTGGAAGTCCTGGTGCATTTTATACAAGAGGAGTCGAAACTGCTCCTTCACTCTGTGTCTTCCAGCCACAAGGCTGTGCTTCCAAATATTGGTGTCGGGCTGGGATTACACAAAGGACAACATAACCACAAACTATTACCAAAAACTAATATTTGAGGTGTGTATATATATTGTATGTATATACATCTATAGACCCTCAATAATTAAATTTTAACTACTCTTACACATTGATTTATAACTTTTCCTCTTAAGTGCAAGTAACAATATTGTTTTTCTTGGATATAACCCTTAATGAGTCCGATGAGTGACCTTTTGAGAGTGTAATGTGTAGGTAAGTTTATAGACATATCTGAACATACTGAGCAAATTCTGGCAAAAACAACAACAACAACAACAACAAAACCCCAAAACCCAAACCACAAACTTTCCTAGGAAAAATTTCAAAATAGAATATAATTCTTACACTTTTTTTGCACTACACTATACTTAAAAATGGGAGAGGTGATTAATTTTGCACATTGAAGTAATGTTAAGATGCAATTTAAAATATGAATGTGAGGGGCGTCTGGGTGGGTGGCTCAGTCGGGTAAGTGCCTGACTTTGGCTCAGGTCACAATCTTCCAGTTTGTGGGTTTGAGGCCCGGGTCGGGCTCTGTGCTGACAGCTCAGAGCCTGGAGCCTGCTTCAGATTCTGTGTCTCCCTCTTTCTCTGCCCCTCTCCTGCTTGTTCTCTCTGTCTTTCTGTCTGTCTCTCTCTCTCTCTCTCAAAAATAAATAAACATTTAAAAAATGAAATATTAACATGAGATAAAAATTTAGATTTTCAGAAATTTTATAATTTGTATTGAAGACCCTATCAACTGTCCCCTGTCCATGTCAATCTTGCTAAATTAACAGTATTGTCTTCCTGTGACCTCTTGCTGTTTGCATTTTCACTAGATGGAGTGATCACATAAAACAACGTCCACATGAATCCATGTTTTTCTTAATAAATCCATGTTTTGATGTACAGAGATTGTTCCTTACATTCATATTGCAGAGCATGGTCTTACAAAGCCCTTTGACATCCATCATTTTATTTTTATTCACCACAAACCCAAGAGGTTGTGTGAAGCTTTGAATAAAAAAGAGGCCACACAACCCCCTTCCCCTGCCCAGACAGTGTGGGAGGCTTTAAATAATCACATTAGACCATGCTTATTCGTCAGGCTCACCTTTCCTAAGTTCAGGCATGTTCGATCCAGACGTGGCCTTAGCCCAGCAGCCTGGGACAGACCCAGGAAGGAACACAATGTGAGCTGCCTTGGCTGGTATTTGGCCGGTGATGTGACTCTGTAGGGATTGGTTGGTGGTTAGCCAGCTGCCTGGCAGTGAGTGTTAGGACACTCGAAGCCAAGAAGACAAGGCTTGGTGGCAGACAGAGTAAAAAGGCCTGGCAGGAAGTTGGGATCCTGGAATAATGGCTCAGCGTCCTTCAAAACACCTGGCTGGCTCCCAGGACCTGCTCTGACATTCTAAGAACCCTGGCTTTTCCTGATTAGCTCCCCTGCTGTGACCCTCAGAGGAACTCTGTTCTTAAAAGGCTTTTATCCACAAATACTGAGTTAATACTTTAAAATCACTGCTGCAGGTTCATAAGGAAAGACTGTCTCTGGCTCGACATAGGGACCCCCAGGGCTGACTTCCCCCAGCAGGGAGGTCACACTGTCCTCGTGCTCAGATTGACAGATCTATGTCTGCTGGACAGCAGGTGGGGAGGAAGCCCCCCAGCTCTTTCTAAAGCAAGGCTGACTACCATAATCAGAGGCAGATCATTAGCTTTCCCTGGTGTGGCATCTCCTTCTCTACAAAACACACTTCCAGTTACTCTGCTCTACGTATCAGGGGCAATGCTGAAGCTTCTTAAGAGTCATTTTCACAGCAGCACTTGGGTGGCTCAGTGGGTTAAACGTCCAACTTTCGCTCAAGTCATGGTCTCGCAGTTCGGGAGTTTGAGCCCCACGTCAGGCTCTGTGCTGACAGCTAGCTCAGAGCCTGGAGCCTGCTTCAGATTCTGTGTCTCCCTCTCTCTCTGCCCTTCCCCCACTCAGGCTCTGTCTCTCTCTGTCTTAAAAATAAACAAACACTAAAAACTTTTTCCTTAACTTTGGCATGTATCAGGAAGCACAACTTTACACGCTGTCCAACAACAGAGTCTATTTAAATCTAGTGCCTTAAAGAGTATCTGAGCCGCAGCTGATTTACAGCAAAAGTTGGTTGGAAATGACAGGGACTCTTTTCATGAACTAACTTTGAAATGTTACCTATTTTTATAGTCATGAACTCCCCCTAACGTGGTACCGCTATGATCCCCACAACCTGCTTTAAACCTCGCTTTAAGTGCACACTTTACTCAAATGCGTTTTGACTTTTGGCCAAAACCAAATAAAATACGGGCTCGAATCTGACCGCACCAGCTCTGTTTGTCAAAAATGTCCTGGCTCCTCTTCTCACACTTCCTTGCTGCAGGTATTGCCATTGGGTCCCTAGTGGCAGACTGAAGTCTGGCACATTCTGAAGCCATCTCTGTCCTGGATGCAACTGTTAGGAGGGTGTTGCTGATTTCACTCTCCGCAGCATCAACAATAAGGTTCTGTAGGCAGGAACTGGGGGCGGGGAGGGGGAGGGTTGTGTTTGTTTGGTCAGGGCTTTTTCCATTCGGCTTGGCCATCAGCAGTTGGCTGGTTACACATGCAGTCCTAAGATCAAATGGGTGGAATCCAATTATCCCAGCTTCCTGTCTGCAGAGCCCCGCCAAGGAAGAACACAGGCATGTTTTCCTGCCTTGTCAGGCTCCCAGGACTCAAAGTATATCATTTGGAGAAAACTAACAAACAGCAGATCCTCAGATGTTTTGATGGAGAAGGAACATGGCTCGGAAAGAGGACGGCCTGGTCCAGAATGCGCAATCTATCTAATCTTTATTCTGCCTCCTCCTGGCTCAGCAGCTACCCTTTGCTTCTCTGAGCTTTGGTTTCTCATTTGTTAGAGGGGGACTGTAACACAAACCTCTGGGTTGTTGGGAGCCTCTGGGAAGATGATGTATGTAAGAGAGCTCTGGAAATTCTAACGGTGTAGGTGATGATAGGAACAAGGTGAGCTGACATTCACTGAGCGTCTACTGTGAGATGGGCACTGCGTTAAGTGTTTTATAGACACCTTCTCATCGAATACTTGCAAACATCTTTGGAAGAGTAGGTGATGACAGTAATGATTTTAATAGCAATAGCTAACATCTCTTAAGTGTTTACCATGGACCAGGCTCCAGTCTCAGCTTCATATGCATATTAACACATGTAATCCTTGCATCGTGTTTAGTAAGCACTATTATCATCCCTTCCCGACCTGCGAGGACAATTAGAGACAGAAGTCCGCTCATTTGCTCAAGATCATGCTCCGGGAAGAGGCTATAAGGAATCAAACACAGGCATCCTGATTCTAGAAAAAGAGCCATAAACTTTTTCTAAGCAGGGCTAGATGTAAGTACTTTAGGTCATTTAATATCAGAGGGCTGACTTCCTTGGGCAGGGATGTCATAGCCTCCTCAAATAGCCTCTATTACACACTCCTCCTTTTTGTTTTTCTTTCTGTGTCTGCTTAGTTTTTTGTTGTGGATTTTCACTTCTTTTTACACCTTTGCAAATGTAAAGATCATTCTTAGCTCAAGAGTCATGCAGAAATAAGCCAATGGCTAGATCTGGCCCACAGTACTGTTGCTGACCCTTGCTTTAGAACTAATTTTACTTTCACAATCACAAAAACTAAAGCTCAAGTTTTTAAGCTACTGAAATTAAGGTTCTAATCTAGTTTGTCTGCCCCCAGAAACTTTCAACAGCTTTGATGTGTGCTGCTAAAATGTAAGGTATTATCACTGAGTTAGGGATGCTATGCTCATCCCAGACTGTTCTGGGGCACCTGGGTGGCTCAGTCAGTTAAATGTCTGATTTTGGCTCAGATCATGATCTCACAGCTCATGAGTTTGAGCCCCGCATTGGCTCTGGGCTGACAGCTCAGAGTCTGGAGCCTGCTTTGGATTCTGTGTCTTCTTCTCTCTCTCCTTGACCGCCCCCCCCCACTCATGTGCTGTGTCTATCTCTCAAAAGTAAATTAAAAAATATTTTAGAAAAAAATTTAAAAAAGAGAACAGCTTTCTTTTCCCTCTTGGAACAGACTTGGGGGCCTGCTAGCAGTCAGAGATTTAGCAGACCCAGAGCCTAGTACAGTGCCTGGCATACAAATTGCCACTGAGCAAAATAATTCTGATTTCAGTGACTCACCAAGGTCTCAGCCATTTGCTCAGACTCTTCCAGACCTTGCACTGGAGTCTATAAATG
This sequence comes from Suricata suricatta, assembly GCF_006229205.1. Classification (NCBI taxonomy): domain Eukaryota; kingdom Metazoa; phylum Chordata; class Mammalia; order Carnivora; family Herpestidae; genus Suricata; species Suricata suricatta. The sequence continues at coordinate 108,639,282 of NC_043705.1, read as the reverse complement.
AAGACATTTTCCTTTATGTAGCTCTTGGGGAATCTGTAACAGCTTATGAGATAATTGCTACAGAGCTCTTTTGGGGGGAAAGAAGGATATTACAAGAAGAAATAAGGTTTTTACAAGAAGTCACTCTATAGACAATAGTGGTGCTGGAGGTTGTGAAATAAATACCTCACTAACTGGAGGCAGGACAGGAGAAAAGATTGTGACTTCATCAATATCATCATATCCACCAATACAGCATCCCATTCAGCAGGGATTTTCATTTGAACCTTGGGTTTCTCGAGAATAAATGAGTTTCTTGGGAATGTATCTAAAAATCTGTGCATATGTCCAGATTTTTAGGGGAAGGGCCATAGATTTTACCTGGCTCTCAGTTTTATTATGCCGTCAATGTTAGAACTACAACAAACTTTTACAGGGTAGTTTACACGTGAGGAGGAAGAGGGAAAGAGGAAGCTTTCTGGTATGTAGTGATCAGCAGTAGGCTTTTCAGAATCCTGCTGAAATTCTGTCAGTATGATGCTTCACCAAGTACCCAAGATACCCACTTAGGGTCCTACCGTAAGCACCTCTCCAGTTCCCCACTGGCCATGTGTCTGGGTCTGCACATCCATCCAGAGGATTAATCACCAGTTCAGTGATGGCACTCGGGAAGCCAGCAGGATAGGGCAGACCCAGAATGCAACACAAGGGTCTCTTCCATTTTCTAGTCAGCCGCACGGTGAGGCCCACAGAGACCGCCATGACAAGCCGCGAGGCATCCCCCCCCATTATTAGCACCCAGCACAGAAGGATACTTTGTATTGTTTGTTGATGGTGGTGGTTTTATGCCGAGATGGCTGGTTTGTTTGGGGGACTGAGAGCTTCGTCCTTCCTTGGAGACTGTGGTCGGAACCCAGGGAATTAGGTCCAGGGGACCAAGACCAGGGTGGGCTGGATTAGGCTTCATAGACAAGGTTTCCCGTGAACTAAGCCTTGACTTTAACTGGTAAGTGGTAGGAGAAAAGCACAGTGGGCTGCAGCAGCGCAGGGACCAGCCACATCTGGGCCTGACTGTTGGAGAAGGATGGGGGACGTGCCCATCATCTGTACTCGTTCTGTTGGGCATTGTGTTGTGGGCACAGATGACATACTGATGAGCAACTGTGAACCACTGCAAGTTTTTCAGTAGTGATGCTGAATAGGGCAAATTTTCAGCATATGGAAAATTTGGGAAGGATTTACTTTATTTTTTTAAATTTTGTTAGTTATTGTGTTTATATGTGTTTAAAAAATGCATTAGCCTGGAAAGATGTAAAGGAAAAAGAATCAGAATATAATGTAGTTACCTAGTATGAGATCACGGGGAATGAGCTCTGAGACGTGGCAGAAACACTAAAGAGAAAAGACTAGATAAAAGAGTTTTTAAAGGAAGAGAATTTGGAAACAGAATATAAAAGGCATGGAAAGCAGGGATGCCTGGGTGGCTCAGTCAGTTCAGCGGCCAACTTCGGCTCAGGTCATGATCTTGCAGGTTTGTGGGTTTGAGCCCCATGCCAGGCTCTGTGCTGACAGCTCAGAGCCTGGAGCCTGCTTCAGATTCTGTGTCTTCCTCTCTATTTGCCCCTCCCCCGCTCATGCTCTGTTTCTTTCTGTCTCAATAATACATAAAACATTAAAAAAAAAAGGCATGGAAGGTAGAGAAGCAGGGATGACTTCTCACCTGGAGAACTGGAATAATAATGATAATAATTAAAATAATTAATAATAGTGGATGATGATGATACTTAGCATTTGTTGCCCTGTCCTATACATTTTAGCATATAGTTTCTTAATAAAGCTTACTGGACTTATCACTTTCCCCCTGGCTTTCTAGTTTTGAGGACCATTATCTTTTCCCACTTATTAACATGGAAGCCATTAAAGGCCAATGATTGATTTATTTATTTCTCTCTCCTCTAGAAACCTTCTTGGCAAGTGAATGAAAAATATATGGTATTTGTCAAATAGGCTGGGACACTTGTTTCATGAGACGTTTGAGGCTCACAGGGGTAAGTGGCTTGCCAGAAGTCACTCAGCTGGAAGCAGAATTCAAGGTGAAATCAGAATCCATGCTTTTTCTTCCCCCCATTGCCCAGGCTACCGCAAGTGAAACCATCAGCTGCAATAGGAAGGTTTGAATAGCAAATAAATGCCAGGAAATTAGAAAATAAATAGAGACTGCTCTCCACTGAGAAAGCTACTATTAGATGAGACAGAATTCTGGAATGACTTTGGCCTTTTACTTTTATAAACTCAATGTTTCCGGAAGGCTCTGCGTTGAGGAAAGGAGATGCAGTAATGAGGGTGACCCTGAGAAGACTACTCTTCCCTGGTTCCTTCCATTGACTCACATCCCCTTGACCAACTGCCCACTCACTGCCTGGCTGGGACAAGAGGTCCCACCAGAAATGGTGCCTTGGCTTAACCAGCCGGGGGCTTTTCACTTGAAATGATAAAGCCCAGGCTCAACTTCCCTTTCACAAAGTCTTAGTAATGGATGACTCACAGTCTCCTCCATGGCAAGTTCCTGAGGATGATAAAGAGAGGTTCGTACAGGCTTTGGAGAAAGAATGTGGAGTGAAGAGGGGGGCGGTCTGTGTTCTGGCCAAGAATTTCATCATTAAGCAATGGCATACGGGCCCCCATTTGGACCCTGCTGACAAGAAGACCGTATCCTAGTGATCATCATGCTAACTCGGGGGACCAAGGCTAGAATGAAATGACATAACCCCCTAATGTCATTCAATACTGAGAAAGACTCAAGTGAAATGAAATTATCTGGTCTCAACCAAGTTTTTATAAAAACACAGATAATGTCTGACCTTTCATCCAAGGCTCCAGACCAATTTAAACAACCATCCATCCAGGCTACATGTTACCCACACATGTTACAAAATATCTTCTAATTTCAGAGAGAGTATCTCTTTAACTCTGATGGCCTTGCTCTGTCTCTTACTTCTGCACAGGCAGGAAAATACAGTAATGATTCTCATGATAGACAAATCTGGGTTTGTATCCGGGCTCTGCTCATTATTATTTGTTATGACCTTGGTTCCAGAACTTAGTGGTTTTAAGTCTCATTTTACATATCCACAAATTGGGGATTACCATATAAAATAACCATGAAAGTATTAATAAAAACTGCCAGTTATCTGCCAGGTGGTGTTCTAATTGCTATCATAGACATGGTTTGGTTTAAATTATACAACCTCATAAGTTAGGTAAATGCACACCTCTATTTTACTCATGAAGCTGAAACTCAGAGAAGTTAATTTACTTGCCCAAACAGGCTGGCAAGTTGGGATGTCAAGATTTAATCCCATCAATATCTTTTCTTTTTTTCTTTTTATTATGGGGACAGGGAGGGGCAGGAGAGAGGGAGAGACAGAACCTCAAGCAGGTTCCGTATTGTCAATGCAGAGCTCAACACAGGGCTCAATCCCACAGACTGTGAGATCATGACCTGAGCTGAAATCAAGAGTTAAGATGCTTAACCAACTAAGCCACCCAGGCGCACCAATCAATACTCTTTTGGAAGGTTAAATAAGATATGTAAAGGGCCAAGAAGTGCTTCCATACGTCAGGCGCTCAACAAAATTGAGTCCCTTTACCCTTTGGCAGGTAAAGTGACTATTGCTTAGGAAACTAATGAATTGGAGCAGCTAGAGACATTTAGGTATGCATAATAAGCCAACCAACCAAAAGACAACTCCATGTCCTGTCTCTGCTCACCACATTCTGTCTTCTCTGTCTCTGCAACCAATTCCCCATACCATCTGCATCTTCTGCACAGTGGCCACAGCCTGCCTGCCCCTTTCCAGACTAGACAACAGACAGACATAACCATGGCCTGCCACTCTCCCCACCACCCCACACCTGGTTTCTCAACACCCTTTCCATTGGACCCTCCATGTGGCTTTGGAATTTCAAATTCCATGGAATCCAGAGGAATAATAGTAACAGCTACACCTCAGTGAGCACTTCCTGTACGCCAGTGACCATACATCACTATTTATGAGCTCGCGACAACACTCTGGTTGGAGGTACCATCATTATCTCTGTGAAGAAGAAACAGGCTCACAGTCCCACACAGTTGGCAATTGGTAGAGGCTGAATCTAAACCCATGTCTATCGAATGACAAAGCCAAGGCTTCTCAACTTACAGATGGCAAGACTTAAGCCAGAAAGGGGGCAGGGATGTGTGCAGCGCCATCCAGACCGGTAGTGAGAAAGCTGAGAAAAAAGGCCACATTTTCTGGTATCTCTTGAGCATGCTCTATCACGCCTTAACCTGAGCAACCTCACTGTGCCCATCCACATCCAAGGTCTAGTCCACCCACCATTCACTCTGTGTTCTGTGCTGTCTCAGTACAGGGCACTAATGATAAAACAGTGGTGGCTCGTGTTCTCTAGTATGTCAAAGAATTCAAGCAACTTCAGTCTGATTCCCCACACATTCTATAAAGACAAAGCTTTAAGTGTAACTTCTTTTTCAATAGACAGGCATGAACCAAAAAAGAAAAAAAGAAACCTTGCCTTAAATCAGGAAAATCATGGTATTTTTAAAACTCTAATCCTTTCGCTACTTGCAAGAAATACGATAAACATCTTGATTTCATTCAAAACTGTCACAGAAAAATTTTCCTCTTATCAGAAGGCTGCAGCTTTTGCAGTGGGTGGAGCATTAAACGGCAGAGCGACAGTGAGATCTGGATGGGGCAGGGCGGAGGCTGCAAACAATGACAAGCTCCAAATTCTTCCAAATGAGTAAATTCAATGAATTTATTGGACAGCCATCCCCATCCAGTGCATAAAAACCTGTGTTGGGTGTGAGGGGAAAAAAAATGATCAGTAATAATTGCCCACTGTTCTTAAGGGAGCTCAAAATCTGGTAGGGAAGCTTGGAATGTGCATATTTAATGAGCCCTATAGAAAACACAGAAGATGAACAAATAAAGTGCCCTGGGGTTAGAATAAGTCAAAAACTGCATCTTGTTCTGGAGGCTGGGAAAGACTTTAGGTAGATGGTGTCTTCTGAGAAGTACCAAGTAAGGGAGGTTGTGTGTGTGTGGGGGGTGCCCCATGGAAAGAACAGCAAGCCCAACAGCCTGATGGTGAAATGCAGAGCAAGAGTAAGGGGAGGGGGCACCTGGGTGGCTCAATCAGTTGAGTGTCCAACTCCTGATTTTGGCTCAGGTCATGATCCCAAGGTTGCGGGATTGAGCCCTGCATTGGGCTTGCGCTGAGTGTGGAGCCTGCTTGGGATTCTCTCTCTCTCTCTCTCTCTCTCTCTCTCTCTCTCTCTCTCTCTCTCTCTCTCCCTCTGCCCCTCCCCACTGCTCATGCTCTCTTTCTCTCTTTCTCTAACAAAAAAAAAGGAACACAGAACATACTGTTTTCTTTGTAGGACTGCAGAAAAATAACTGGAGGTAACACAGTAAACTTAGAAACACTATATAGAGCAGAGGATTGTTAGGCAATGGAGAGTCCTTGAGGGGATCTGATCAGGGAAAGAGCAGCTCCAGGGTGTGTTTTAGAGCCAAATGCCCTGGGCCAGATGAAGATAACATCAGTTGTAGGAAGCTATTGTGGGATAATGTCAGGAAGGATGGAGAGAAGGAAACGTATGAGAAAAAAAAATCTGATTATATAACCAGATCGAATTTCCTCTTATTTTTGTTACAATGAATAGTTTTCATAGGAAATCACTTTCTGGCTGGCCAAAAATTGGCTTTACTTCTGATTAGATGGTATTTGGAATTAGCTTATTTAAAATCAATGAGGAACCACTGTATAAATGCATCTCTATTTGTTTGGACAGCCAGCACTTCACGGAGAAAGAAGGGAGGGACAAGAAGAATGATGTATAAGAGGAAATTTCATCTGTTTCAAGGATGGTTCTTGATGCTAAAGAGAAAAGGCCTGGTGGGGACCGGGGTTGGTCAGGCTCTCTCAACAAGTGACTTGGGGGAGAAAGTCTAGCCTCAGCAGGAGCTAGCACCCATTTCTGGCTCCAGGTAATCTCTGCGTCCTTTGGGAAATTTCTGATTAATTTCCCAGCTCAGTTTCTTCATCTTTGCAATGGGTAAATGATACTTACCCTTCAGGGTTTCATAAAAAAAAAAAAAAAAAAACTGGCTTCCCACCAAGCCGGTGCCCAGTAAGTAGCTGATGAATCGTATCTTAAACTACTGAATTGCTGTCAGCTTTTACTGGCCTTTCTGACCCCATCTTCCATCACATTCCCCACATTCACTGTGTACCAGCCACACAGGCCAAGCTTACTGCTGTCTCTGTCTTTGCGTTGCATTTCCCTTTGCCTGACATGATATTTCCCCAAATCAACACATGACCAACTCCTCTTTGGCATTCTTGTCCCAGGTCACAGGGCTGACCTTCTTGAAACTTCCTTGGACTATTCCAGATAATATACACACCCCTGCCCCATCTCCATTTTTGTGTTCTTTATAGCACTGGTGAGAATCTAAACTTGTCTCATGCATCCACGTGTCTCCTTGTTTATTTTCTGGCTCTCAGCAAAAAGCAGATATTGTCAGTATTATTTATTAATGGGCCTCTGGCAACAGACTTCTGGCACCTAGTAGATTTTTAAGAAATTTCTGTTTCTCCAAAGAGTGTAGTGTTGTTGACAGAATTAAAGGATAGAGACCACCTAAAATACAGTAAGTACTAAATCCAGGTCAGCTCCTCCTCCTTGTGTAGGGCCAGAGAATGGCTGGCTCCAAAGTGAAGAAAGAAAATTTGGAAGGAAAACAAGGAAAGAGACAGTCGTCCAAGGTTAAGTCTGTGGGTTTCTGAGGTCTTGTTCTTTGCCTGGACAAATGGGATGCTTCCCAAGGGGTTGGAGTCTCAGATCTCCCTCTTAGGATACAAGTTTCAGGAGCACCTGGGTGGCTCAGTCGGTTAAGCGTCCAGCTTCGGCTCAGGTCATGATCTCACAGTTCATGAGTTTGAGCCCCGCATCGGGCTCTGTGCTGACAGCTAGCTCAGAACCAAGAGCCTGCTTCAGATTCTGTATCTCTCTCTCTCTCTGACCCTCCCCTGCTCACTCTGTGTCTCTCTGTCTCTCAAAAAATAAACAAAAAACATTAAAAAATAAAGATAAATAAAATAAAAAGGATACAAGTTTCAGGAAATGGGGCATTTTCTGCGTGGAGAAAGAGGTTTTGAAAATAGGTGGACAGATGTGTTTCCTGAGGAAAATCATCTGGAGAAATAGTTCATGGGGGTCTTAGGAATGCTTTACAAAAATAAGATCGGGGGAAACCAAGCACCATCATAGATTCTAGAACAAAAAGCCTGACCCAGCTGCTTAGGGTTAAGGCTGCAAAGAAGGCTCCTGCCAGGAATAGAATTATTTTATTATAGTATTATATTGTATATTGTAATCATTCTATAATAATTATTATATTATAATATTAATGAGCAGAGATGAGGGATCCAAATCTACCTACTATGTTCCCCATTCTACTTTGAACTATCTGCAGTGGGGTTCCCAGTTAACTTGTGTATGACAAAAGGATTCTGATTTGAAAGTCTACTTCTTGTTCACCCTCTGCATTTCATATGTGAGTTGATGGAGACGCCAAGGATTACACACAAGAGTTGGAATGATGGGGCGCCTGGGTGGCTCAGTCGGTTAAACCTCTGACTTCAGCTCAGGTCAGATCTCACGTTCGTGGGTTCAAGCTCTGCGTCAAGCTCTGTGCTGACAGCTCAGAGCCTGGAGCCTGCTTCCGATTCTGTGTCTCCTTCTCTCTCTGCCCTCCCCCTCTCATGCTCTGTTTCTCTCTGTATCAAAAATAAATAAAGCATTAAAAAACAAAGAGTTGGGATGAGTATCCTAGCCCTGAATGCTGATGGCAATCTTTCCATTGCCCCCTACTCAGAAGAGATTGAGCCTGGATTTCATAGTCACCTACTCTAGGCCTGACATCCTAGAGGCTCCAGGGAAAGGGAGCTGAACTCCAGACTCTTGGATGATTCGTGACACCAAAAAGGTTTCAGTAAGGAAGCACATGCTTAATAACCTCAATCCAAGACCCCTGGATATACAGGCATCATGCTGCCTGAATGGCTTCTATAGTGTATGCCCTGAGAGTGGCTGGGTTGGATCCTTCCTGATCCTCTGCTCTTGGGATAACCATGTCAGAGGGATTTGTCCTAGTGCATGAGGCCTTGACAAAGGTGCAGAAAGGGGGCAGCACATTATCTAAGGGTCCTGGGCTTCTGGCTTTACTTTTAGGAGAACCTGCTATTGGAAATGGAAAATTCTCCAGCTTCAAATACTCAAAGCTTCGAAGAGATGGTTTGGACTACCAAAGTTACAGAGAAGCTCCACAGAAGTGAGTCATGGGATTGACGTTGGCATTTTATTGTATATCCAAAATGCAGCTATTGGTTTTGAGACTTAAGATTTCCCTTAACATTAATGTATTTAAACATGTACAGAATGTGTAAGTATAAACATGTGTGTAATTTATCAATATTTATTAATAAATAGAATTTATCAATTACAAAAACAAGTCTATATAGTTCCTGTTTTTCCCAGAATGCATTTCTGGGAATCGCATCAAAAAAGATCATCATAAAGTCAAGGATGCTTTCCATAGAAACAGAATAGAGGGAGCCCAGTACCTTCAAAGCTTTCATTCAAATAAATCATAGGTACAACTAATAATTTCATAAAACCAAAGATACAACCATCATTAAAATGTGTAATCCTTTGCGAGTATATAGTTAAGTTCCACGTTCCATATAACAGGCCCACATATACATTACATGTTGATGACACAGACCACTCAGTGCATTATAAACAGTAGGAGTGGCTCTGCCTGCATTTCTCCTTTCTTGAAAACATAAACAAAATTTAGGTGGTGGTTAAAGAGTATTAAACCATAATTCACAATAATTTACATAGACTAGCAGATGAGAAAAAAAATCTCAAAGTTGCCTGGTTCAGTAGCTCAGTATATTCTTTATATAACAGTCTTTTCAGCTGCTCATTCATAATTAGTCCATGTTTGAGGTTTTTATTTTCACAGAATGTACTTATATATATATATATATATATATATATATATATATATATGTATGTATAAATAGCATTTACAGGATGGGGATAATTTTGATGACCCAGGTCGTTTTTTCTCCAAGTGAATGTTTTCATGGCAACAAGGCATTTGAATTTATTTCATGTGACTTTGAGGTTACATGAAAGTGAGGCTCATTCTTACCAAAATTAGCCTGTGGCCGCCATCCCTCTCCACTGACTCCTCTAATTCTAGAACAACAACATCCCTTCAAATGAGAAGTGCTTGTAAGGTAGACATTTGCAGTGTGGGCATGTGCAGTAACCAGAGGAAGAGGGACAGAGGCGTAAGGAAGAGCCCCCGAAAGGTGCTCCCTCGGTATTGTCTTTCAACATGGGAAGCTCATTCTCTAAATTGGTTCACATTTTGGTGAAGAAAGTCTTAATCCAACTTGAGAGGCCAGGGGCATCCAAAGTAATCATGAACATACAAAATGGCGTTTTATGGTGTATAAAATGTTCTCACAAAAATTATCTTATATATCTCCACAACAACCTTACGAAGGAGGTGAGACATAGTCTTTCAGAGGCCAGAGAGGTTGAGGGTCACACAGCAAGTCTGCAATGATTCGGCGCCCATGGCATGTCTCTGCTACATCCATCTTTCCCTCGTGCTCACGGAGAGGACAGGCAGCACGTGCATCAGTCAGAGCAGAGACTTTGGCTGTCATCGCAGGTTCGCGGCCTCGGTTCTCAGAACCTTGCTGCTCCCTCCTTTGTCTTGTATGAAATCACCATCCTCAAGAGGGTGTTGCCCTCCAAACCCTGAATGTAGTTGGCAGAGAACTGGGACTTGTGAAAGCCAAGGGGATTGGTCCAGCCAGAGTCAAGGTGCTGGTTATGACTTTATATCAACTTTCTTCCTACCAGATGAGACCAGGTCTCCAGTTCACGCTGCTTTCCGCTGATGAGCAAGAGATCCAGTCTATACACGGAACGTTGCAGCATTGGCGCAATGTTTCGGACAGCATTCAGGAGTTCTGGCTAAATGACATTTCTCTTTAGAAGCATGTTTCCCTTTCTCTCTGCAACAAAATTAAGCCTTCACAGGACAGATAACTTTTTTTGGCAGTTGGGTGGTTTGGGGGCAATCTTCTCTTCCTTATTCCAGTGTCTTTTGTGTCCGGTTCAGTTCCAGAACTAAAGTCAACATCTATGGAAATGATAGCTGGAATGTCTTGAGCAGCAGGAAGAATGTGTAGGATAAAGTCCTGAGGTGCTACCAAATTACAGCCAAGATCAATGTTCAACCCTCACACGTCTCATGTGACCCAGCTGTGTTTATCGCCCTGGGCCCTTTACTCTGGGACAGTTGGCAAGAGCCAAGGACCCAGCTTTGAAGAAAAGACAGCCAGGTTAATCTGAAGGGCAGATTTGACAAGACCATGGGTCTGGAAGGCCCAAATGAAGAGGGGCGCTCCTTTGAAACAGAGTCAAAAGGCAGGCAAGCCATGGCTTTTCGAGGTAGCTGATGGCTGTAGCAGCATCCTGGGGTCCTAGAAACAGACAGGGATCTTGGAGATCCCCGAGTTCAAACCTCAGTTCACGGATGTAGAGAGTGAGGTCCAGGGAATGGAAGGACATGGGTCAAGCTCTCACAGCATGTTAGGAGCAGAGCCAAGGCTGGAACTGGGGTCCCTGATTTCAGGTCAAGCACTGGTGTCCCACCCCGGCACTGCTTAGTCCTGCCCTCCTCCACCTGGGGGCGGCGGTGAGCGTCACTCCTCTGCAGTTCCAGGTGCCCAGGGCTTTCTCCTCTTTGAGGGACAAGGCCAGATTCAAGGCTTTTAAGCTGCTACCATGGGCTTCACCACAAGCTCATGGGAAAGTTTCCAAAGTCTTTAATAAACACTACAATGTCGTTGGCCTTAGCCAAGGCTCTTTGGAAGAAGATGCCCCGTTCTTGTCCAAGAGGAAAGCAAGCAAGCGTCTCAGAGCGCCTCAGAGCTGCAGGGCCCAAGCCCATGCCACTAGGGGGAGCTGTCTTTGGCCAAGCTGCAAGGCTGCCACAGAGACTGTTCTGAGAGCTCTCTGCTCCAGTTCCTTCCACGGTAAGTAAATGGACACTGGACTCAAGGAAGAGCGAGGGGAAGTGTGCAGCTGACGTGGGAGTGGCCAGGAGGATGCACGTTTGGACCCAGACAGCGGGAAGAGAGCATACTGCTGTAAGGCACAGCACAAAATGGAGAGGAGACGGCAAGCCCTTTGAACATGGCTGTCACGGATGTGAATAAGCAAGAAACATGTGCTTTTGCAACATGGCTCTGACCAAGACAGGTGTGGGGAGGATGTGTTCTGACAATGTCTGTGAGCAGACACAGCAAAGAAGGCTTATTTGGAGACATCTATGACTGAGATAAGACACAGCGAGGAATTGTGTTTGGAACATGAAAGAGACAAACCAGGAACAGTAAAGGAACATATTGGGGACAACAGAGAGTGTGAGGCACTGGCGAGATGCCAGGTAGAGAAAGTGCTGGAAAATGGGGGAAAGAAAAACCCTTCACAGGGGATCTCTGGAGGAGAAACCCCAGGGAACAAGAAAGCTGTCCTGTCCCCTGGCTCCCTCCAGCGCCACCTGCTGGAACCCCAGAGGAAATCTCCGGTGGGCGTGGGCTGCCTGGCGGAAGACGCGGTGGAGAGAATGGCAGGTCCAGTCCCACACAAGCAGCAGCTTAGAACCTGCCCTTTCTCCGAGAGATGGCTGTCTTCTGAGTCACTGCCCCAGGGCCTAAGTGTCACAGGGCTGAGCAGCCACCAAGGAAGAAGATGCTGAAGGGTGGCAGTGACTCTCCCATTGGGCACCACACTCCACTGCATCCCTGGAGAGGGGAGATCATAGCATCTCAGAGTTGGAACGGACATCCCCAATGATCTCTGCAGGAGTGCTCCTTGTGCCCTACAGACGGGTCATCATTCGCCCCTTACTTGGGAATCCCCACTGACTGGCCAGGCCATTATTATTCTTGAACAACTTTAGTTATCACAGAGAACTTATTCATGTTCAGCCAACATCTGCCTTCCTACGATTTCCACCCAGTGGAACTACTGTGCCCTCCGGGCCCACTCAAAATTCTTCCCTTTACTAATTATATCCTCCAAATTTTCTCTTTTCCGGGCTACGCATCCCCACGTCCTTTAAGAGTTCATTATATATTATGGTTTCCAGATTATTGCTCATAATGATCACTCTTCTCTGAAAAGAGTCCCTATAGGATTATCTCTCTTGAAATACAGTACCCAGAAAAAGCACAAATCTACACAGGGAGCCTGACTTGTAGATATCATGCACTTTCCGTCATCAGTTTGGTTTACGTCTATATGAATGGAGTCAACACTAACAATGGCAACATGCTCTAGGCTTGCAGGGAGCTTGTTGACAATTTGTATCTTTTTGACACAAACAGCTGTCAATTCCTGTGGTTCTTTATTTAATGGGTGCAGAGTATTTATTTACTTACTATTTTATTATTTTGTTTATGCCAAAATATAGGCCATTCCCTTCATCTCAGATAAATTTCATTTGATAGGCTTGGTCTCATTTTAGTCCATTGAGATCATTCTAAATCGTAACAACTGCAACATTCAAGATGCAATTCCTTAGTACCCATTCCAACTAGACTTTAAGGATTCACAAGCACGCAGAAGGTCAGATAATTTATTGCGACCGAAATCTTTCAGTTTAGTGTCATTCTGCCTTCCAGGTCTTTAGTCTTCAGTCAAGATCAAAAACAAAAACAAACCAAAACCCAAACAACCCCATTGATTAGGGCAGGGCGAAAACAGAATTGTTTCAGGCACAGACTGCCTTTCCCGTGAACAGCTAACATTCAGTGTGTCTGAGAACAAACCCGCCCGTGGAAGGCTTTATCCAGTGCCTTGCAGACATGAATCTGTCCCGCGGTAAATCTGTCCTCATAATGAAATTAGTTGGCATGAACTGTTTTTTAACAAAACAACACTGACTCTGGCTTACACATCATTTGTGTAATAGCTGTCACAGCATTTCGGTAAGGTCTATTTCAAGCTATGAGTCTATAGTTTCTGGAGTCTAGCTTTAGTCTTTTTGAAGAACTGGGGCAATATTTACTAGTCTCCAGGCTGCTCTCATTTCCCCGGCCTTCAAAAGCGCACCAGTCAGAGATCTTATCAACTAGTTCCTTTAATCCCCGGAGAGAGAATACATCTTGGCTCAGAGACAGTTAAATATTTTTCATGAATCCTGGATGGCAACCTTCTCCCTATAATATTCTCATCTTTCCGGCTGGAAGACTATTCTTATTCCAATAGAATATGCAAGATTTCTTCCCTAAATATTGAGATCTAACTATTTCTGGGTTTGCTACTTGCTCTGAACATTGCTTTTGATTCAGCCTTGGCTATATATTCCTTTTTACATGCTATTTTCAAGTATAAACTCTCTAGATAATTCAAGATGCAGCCTCAAGTTTTCACATACCTCCCTCCATTTTTGTGCCTTGATCATTAAACATATCTATTAAAAGGAAAAAAAAAATAATAGGAAGGGAGAGAGTGAGGGAGGGAGGGAGGAGGGGTTTCTCATTCTCATTAGCCAAATTTCCTTTTTTATCATACTTACTTTCACCGTCAGCAACAATAAAACCAAGGCAGACATTAGGCTAAGTGTGTTATATATGTATTGATAGGTGTATTTTATGCCTATTTAACAGACAAGGAAGCTGAGTTTCAGAGAGTTTGAATAATTTGCCCCAATTTACTCAGTTAATAAATGGTAGGATCAGAGCTTACATTTAGGTCATTTTTGATACCAAAGGCTGTGCTCTTGTCCCGATACATCTTCACTCATTGTCTCGAGAACTGCACAGCTAAGTCTAGTGTTCACGCAGCTGCTTCCAGCGTTTCCCTGTCCCGCTGTGACACATTCCGGGGAAGAAGAGGTCTATGCAGAAGCTCGTATTATACCCATTCCACCTGTGGGAAGCCTGCAGGGTGATACGTATGGCTCCTCCTTTTACTGAAACACAGTGACTGGGACACAGGAGCGAGACAGGACTCGTTCCTGTAGTCCTCTCCCGCTCACGAAAAGAGAATCTTTGCCCAGTGGCACATATATATTCTGTGATATGGAACTGGGGAGACCAAGTTGAAAAGGAAAAAAGTCCTGCAAAAGGCAGGAGGAAAGGCAGGAGGGCATCGTCAGAGGAGCTGGGGGAGGAGACAGCAAAGAATGAGGACTGAGGATGGATGGCAGGAGGGGTGATGAGGGCTAACAGGAGCCACGGAGTCGGGCATGTGGAAGGCTCCAGAGCAGTCAGGGAGAATGGAGGAGGTGCTTCGAGAAGTGTTTCCCAAGGGCACACTGGCTGTCTCATACAGTCCTTCCAGAGAGTCAAAATTAAAGGTGGAGATGACCAGGGAACCACTGTTGGATGTCTACATGAATGCACAGAGAATTGCACCGTGAATGGCAAACCAGCACCCAGGGCCCTGGAACCAATGTCTGTTTAGCTTTCATCCACACGTGCCTCTGATAACCTGCTCCCTTTTGTGTGCCTCACTTTCCCCATTCGCCAAACGAGGAGGAGGATTATCTAGAAGATCCTCTGCAGCCCTGACATTCTGGTTCTATGAGCAGCAGAGATGGTGGGTGACAGTACGGACCTTCTGATTGGGCACCGGCTGTGTGTGGGACTGTTCTTCAAAGCTGTGGGTAATTGCTTTGAATCTGGCTTTTAATATTCTATTGTTAGTATCTGATGCTTTAGATTCCGTATGGAGGGAAGAGGTTTCACTGGAAACATGGGGAGGCTAATCTTTGGTTTGTATTAAAGGATCCGAAAGATCTCAATTTCTGAATCTGTGAAATTACTCTGCAAAGCTGTTAAGTGTATCTGGGGAGGATGGCACCGGAGAGCCGAAATACCACAACTTAGAATGCAGCGCGACCACAACTGTCTCTCCTCAAACATATGCTTAAGCAAAACATTGGCAGGGCCGCTCAAAACCTCTGATGGAAAACATCATTAAAAAAGAATCTCTGACATTTTAACACACGAGTTTTTCAAGTGCCATC
This sequence comes from Suricata suricatta, assembly GCF_006229205.1. Classification (NCBI taxonomy): domain Eukaryota; kingdom Metazoa; phylum Chordata; class Mammalia; order Carnivora; family Herpestidae; genus Suricata; species Suricata suricatta. Next base: position 108,624,097 of record NC_043705.1, on the reverse strand, counting down.
TCTTGTTTTAATGGTTTTAGTAAAATCCTGCATAATTTACAAAGCATTTTTGTATCTTTCTCCACACTTAATCTTTAACACCAATCCGTGAGGAAGGAGGGTATGGGATATCATTTCAGTTTGAGATGAGGAAGAAGGTCAAGGTAGGGGCATGGGTTGATTGATGGGGGAGGGGGTCTAGGGCTACAAATCAGGCATCCTGCCTCCCAAACTAGGAATCCTGTCCAACTGGGGAATGTGAAAGTCATTTGCGTGCAGGGAAGGTTTGCGGTGAAGCGTAACACTAACAGTTGATGAAACAGACTTAACAATTAACCCGTGTTCCAAAAGGAGACTAGTGAAGGCATCTTTCACAAAGTGCTCTGGAGGTTATGTGTGTCAGAATTATCTTGGGAACCTATAATAAACACAGAGTCCCAGGATGCACTCCTGACCTCTGTCAGCAGGGGTGAGAGGACAGGGGTGGGGTGGGGAGACCAGATATCTTCATTTTTTAAAAATGTTCTCAGGTAATTCCTAGGAGTCTCAGATTCTCTAAGCACACGGATATCCAGTACTGCACTCACACCCGAGGCAGTGCTTTGGGCCAGAGGCTTAGGGGGCTTTAAAGAGAAAGTACAGGTAAGCGGGAAGGGCCAGAGCTACAGCATGAGGCATTCCATGGTGTCCCCCAGGACGTCAGAGTAGAAGCCCTGAAATGCACCCAACAGTGCATTTTAGCAAAGTGGACGAGGGGATCGTTATGGCTTTTCACGACATGCACGATGAAATAAGACTTGGTGATGAATCATAAAAATGAGAAGTTAGAAATGCAAAGGAGGGGCGCCTGGATGGCTCAGTTGGTTAAGTGTCTGACTCTTGATTTCAGCTCAGCTCATGATCTCACGGTGTAGGAGTTCCATCCCCGAGTTGGGTTCTGAGCTGGCAGAGCAGAGCCTGCTTGGGATTCTCTCTCTCTCTGTCCCTCCTCGACTCTTTATCAAAATAAATAAACCTTAAAAAACCATGCAAAGAGCAATGTTTGGAATGTGTCTTTACGTAATGAAACAATAAAATCATTGGGTACCATTAGCTTCCAGAAACTAACTGAATTGTCTCTAAACAGTGAACACACAGACTCGTACTCAGCTATCAGTAAGTTCAATCATTCAAAAGGCAATGGCCTAGGTCAGTTTCTTCATTTGTCTTTAGACTCACTATCAAACAGAAGAGAATACTGACTAGGGAAGATACAGTATTTTCCAAACATGGGATGTGTTCTGCAGGGGCTATGCCAAACGGTGAACACAGAATTAAATAATTTGCATCACAGTAAGGGTGTCTGATATCTCTTTAAATTATTCTAATTTTACTTATTTATTTATTTTTAAGATACTTTTTTTTACGTCTATTTCTTTTTCTTTTTGAGAGAGAACACACAACACACACACACACACAAGCAGGGGAGGGGCAGAGAGAAAGGAAGAGAGAGAATCCCAAGCAGGCTCTGCAATGACAGTGTGAAGCCAGATACAGGACTCAAACTCATGAGCCATGAGATCATGACCTGGGCTGCAAACAAGAGTTGGACACCTAACCAGCTCAGCCACCCACATACCCCTTTAAATTTTATATTTACTTATTTTTTGGTGGGGGGGAATCATTCTGCCTATTTTATTTATTTTTTTAATGTTTTTATTTATTTTAGAGAAAGACAGAGAGAGAGAGAGACAGAGTGAGCAGGGGAGGGTCAGAGAGAGAAGGAGTCACAGGATCTGAAGACAGGCTCCAGGATCTGAGCTAGCTGTCAGCACAGAGCCTGACACGGGGTTGAACCCACGAACCGTGTGATCATGGCCTGAGCCGAAGCTGATGCTTAACCGACTGAGCCACCCATGTGCCCCACATTCTGCCTATTTTAAAGAGAAAGACTCAGTTGGCCCCTACTCAGGCTTTAACAAGTTTCTAACACCTAACACATGGAAAGAAGGCCTTAGGTTCAGAGCCTTTGACAAGCAATAAGATCGAGTTAAATTTTAGTAATAATTTCTATGAATAATAGTTTGTTTTGTTTTCATTGCATTTATATTTAAAACAACCTTCTCTATATGGTTTTGCACTCGGGGTCATGATACAGTTTCCATTACGAATGTATTTGTTCAGATTAAAAATATATTTAAAGGTCGGGGCACCTGGGTAGTTCATTGGCTAAGCATCTGACCCTTGATTTTGGCTCAGGTCATGATTTCACAGTTCATGAGACGGAGCCCTGTGTAGGGCTCTGTGCTCACAGCGTGGAGCCTGCTTGGGATTCTCTCTCTCCCTCTCTCTTTGCCCCTTCCCCGATCACACTCTCTTTTTCTCTCTCTCAAAATAAGTAAATACACATTTTAAAATGTATTTAAAGGTACGTAGTAAATAAATAGTGGCGTGTGTAGAATGCCGATACAGTAGAAGTTGTGAAAGTAGCAGGCAAGTGACAAAAGCTCTTATAGACAGACGAGAAAACTGACTTGCAGTGAATGTAGAGTCTGGCAAGGACACAACGTGTCGCATCTGCAAGGTGGTGGCCCTAACATCACAGGCCAGCACTCTTTCTGCTATTTTGTGTTACTTTTAGGAAAGACCCAAAGCGCTGAGTTTGCACAGTTTGAAATGCCTAAACTCTGCCTCTGGACAAAATGTATTCCGACCCTGGCGTCAGATGCATCCTTGCTTCCATATGCCGAAGCGCAAGATCAATCAGTGGGCGTGGCTTGTTCCGATCCTAACGCGCCCCTCACGCTACCTCTCAACAGGCACGTGTGACTAAGGTCAAACCATTCTCCTAGTGAGATATTATCCCCCCATTGTCTACCACAGTTCCTCAGCGACAAACAAAAGGATCACAACTTTGAGTCTTTGGGGAATCAGATTGACTGCTTTTTCTGCTGAACTATTTCCATGTGACTGAACCTAAAAATATCTAGGAGAAGATGCTTTAGAAGTATGGACCCATCATGAGGTGCCTGGGGGGCTCAGTTGGTTAAGCGTCTGACTTCAGCTCTGGTCCTGATCTTACTGTACGTGGGTTCAAGCCCAGTGTCAGGCTCTGTGTGGACAGCTCAGAGCCTGGAGTCTGTCTTCAGATTCTGTGGTTCCCTCTCTCTCTGCTCCTCCCACACACATATGCTGTCTCTGTCTCTCTCTCAAAAATAAACATTAAAAAAAGTATGGACCCATAATAAAAACAGCCAAAATTTATTATATGCCATTTATGGTGCTAAACAAATCATGGATTACCTTACATAGTTTTCACAGCCATCCCCTGACATAGGTTTTATTATTTGCAGGTTCTGGTTGAGTGGAATGAGGCCAAGTAACTTGTTCCAAGTCAAACATCCATCACCTGGTGGAGGCAGGATTCGAACCGCACCAGCATCTCACTGCACCAGCAGCACCTTTAAGTGTGCACCTTCCCTCAACAGGCACCCTCGGGGCTGAGCCACTGCGGGTAAGAAAATGAAGCTGGCCAGGTGAGTAGAGAATAAGTCAGGTGCATAAGAGTACTTAGGATCCCTCGGGATGAACTAGGCTTCCAAAAAGAGAAGCAGGTGGTAAGAGAGCCCAGAGGGGGAAGTGATTAGTTATTGCTCAGAGATTGAGGGGGTGGGGATCCAGACAGTTTAGAGAGCTCATGTTGGAACACTCCCTTGAAGAATGAGTAGGCTTGTCCCAGGCCGGAAAGCAAGAGAGAGCATTGAAGGCAGCAGAAATAATCCAGAGGCAGGACAATTTCTACTTTGGAGAAAACTGATGGATCTTGCATGCTTAGTACACAGGGAATTCGGCTGGGGAAGAGCTGAGGGACATGAGCCGGGTGAGGCCAGAAGGACTTTATGTCTTTCACTATCTGTCCACTGCAAGTCCGACTATGTGGCCCAAGGTTGTTCTATTACAACTCAATCCAGCTGGCATTTACAGTTTCAAATCCCGCATGTCTGAATGGCCTTTCCATCCTTTTGAATGCTACATATGAAATAGGTCGTCTCTTTCTGGTTATATTCTACACACAGTCCCCAAAGAAACTCAGAGGCAGAAAAAATAAATTATAACTTGCAATACTGTCAAGAAAAGGTCATCCTGAAATCACCAAACACATGAATAGCCTTGAGTTCAGTCCTACAGTCCATTCTTTCAGAAAGTCATGGGCAAACTGGACTGAATGCAGAGAAAGTTGCCCAGGATGGTCCGATTGTGTGTGTGTGTGTGTGTGTGTGTGTGTGTGTGTGTATGCACATGTGCTGTTTCCAAGGGGTCAAACCATCAAAAAGAAATGGGATGGTAAAATATCAATTGTGTGTTCCTTTATGGACGGAATCTTGCCTATCTGGATATCTGCCGTGTCCCTACTGCTGGAAACAGTGCCTGGCCCCCATCAGGCATGTGATACAAAGGCAAGAGATGAATGACTCAGTGAGAATACACTAAGAGTTCTGAGACTTGGCTTCAGATCTTTGTTCTGCTCATACGGCAGAACTATCTTAAACTGCTTAAGTCTTTCAGCCTCAATTTTCTTCTCTGTAAAGTATGGGGTTCACTAGTCTATTTCAGAGATTCTCTTAACAAGACTAACAACCCCGTGGGGTGGCCCTAGGAGACACTGGAGGGACAAGGTCAATGGTCGTGGCTCTGTGCACACACATCCGCATATAAGCATCGATTGTGATCAGAGCAGTACTACTTTAGAGTTCATACAACCAAGTAAGATTCCATTTGAACAAAAGATTTCCACATCGGGAGAAAAAAAGTGCTAAAAATGACTGGACTGCTTCAGCTCTGTTATCACTTCCGGCTATAGAACTCTAAGCTTTGATAACGCCATGATATAGAGAAGTAAAATTTGACCCAAATCTGCAACAACTAGGGCTGTTCAAACAATAAAATGTCTTGCTTTGAATAATAATGAGCTGCCTCTCAGGGGAGGCAGACAACTACTTATCAGATAAGAGATCGCTGCATTAGCTGGAATATTTCGCCAGATCACTTCTCAAGCCCTTCTCAGGTCCAAGAACCAAAAATTTTATATTCTTTCAAGGGTCTTCCATTAACTAGTGAGAAGCACAGTTTAGCAGTTTCCAGCAAGGGCTTTGAAATCAGATGAACACACGTGAGAATCCTAACCCTCGCCATCTGTAAGACACTGGCCAAATTAATCTTTCTGAGACTCAGTTTGCTCATCAGTAAATGGAAATAATAATACCTGCTCCACAGAGTCTATTAAGGATTCAATAATATGATGCATGTGATACTTTTAGCAGTACGCCTAGCATATAGAGCAGTGGATCTACCATGCTGTAAATGGTAGATCTTACGATGATGATGATAAAGGAGGAGGAGAAGGAGGAAGAGAAGAAGGAGGGGGAGGGGGAATGTCTGGACTAGGAAACCCAACTATTCCTAACGCAACATGACAGTCACATATATGTACAGGTGTGTGTGCCCAGCTATATGTGTGGAAACATACACACACACTCCTTTCTTCAAAGCCAGAAACTTAAAGCACGCAATGCCAATTCACAAACAGAGGAACAAATTACATTCTACCAGCCAGCACAGGAAACAAAAGTCTGAAAAGAATAAAAGGAACAGGCACAGGACCCAATATATTTGTTTGTCAGGTTTATCAAAATACAGATTCCCTCCTTTCTTAGAGAATAAAAGGCTCTCCAAGAACAATTCTCACTGTGAAATGTTTCTAAGAATCTTGTTAAAAATAACCTGAAATAGGCATGGAAACAAGAAAAGACGTTCGGAAATCATTCTCTGAAAAGTAGGTTTTTGGCTCCTTGCTTGAGTCTAACCCAGAGCACACACAGTTGTTTGTTTCTATAACCAGAAGTTACTCCCTGGGTTTTCTGGCGCAGGGGTGGGAGACAATTTCACAGCATTTCTAGTAAACAAACGGCAGCTAGAAACTTCCGCATGCGTCCTTACCCCACAGCCCCCATATCTTACGGGTGAAGTACTTCTGAGCCTACTGCTCAGGACCCATTCTTCCCCTTGTCAGGAGGGCATTGTGGTGATTTTGGCACCAAACCACTTCCTTTCACACCACCTGTTCCGACAATGAACCAGTGTTCAAGCAATAGGAGCCTTGTTCTACTAACCTGTGTTTCTGACTTTTTGCCTCGAAAGATGATGACGATAATGAGAATTCAGTTTATCAGTAACTGATGTGTTCCAGGATCCTTACATACAGTATCTCACACAAGTCTCATAACACTTTTATGAGGCAAGAACCATTTTGCACAGGAAGAAACTGAGGGGTACAGAGAGGTCAAGTAACTTGCCCAGGGTCACACAGCTTCAAGGTGGCAGGACCTGAAGTCAAACTGAGGTCTATCAAGTCCCAAGTCCTATGCATTTGGCCATAACACTAAACTGCTCTAAGGTACTCTGGGTCTTCCCAGGATGGGATCCTTCAGAGCCTGAAGTCCTGGCCCTTGCTGTTACAAGAAACAAAGAACATGAATACCAGATTGAGGGGGATGCTTTTTTAATCTCAGCCTAGGGCTCCTTCTCCCTAAACATATGTAAATGGTAATTATGTTGACATTAAGGGCTCAAGTGATAGAAATTTGTGACAGGTGGAGGGGACAAGGTTTTCCTCATGCAGATCACAGGCATCGAATCAGCTATGTAGCACTGAGCATCTACAGAGCCTGGAGATGAATTTCTTCCTCAGGTATGTCTACATTTCCTAACATGCACCGACTGCCAGAAGAATCCTAAACCAAAGCAAAATGGCCCCTGAAAGTAACACTATTACCTCGGGTACATTTCTTCCCCCTGGCACTCTTTCCAGAAGGTCTCCAGCTCCAACCAAATGAGAAAAAATGGTTGAAGTAGGTTTTGCTCCCTCTTGAGTTCAGCTTACCTATGGGAGGATTTCTTGCAGGTCCATAGTTCATACAACCACAAAGCAGGGGTCTGAGGGAATGTCCTTGGACATCCCACTCCTTCCTCAGCCATGCTGACTAATTCAAGTCAATGCTTCCAGTGACCGATGTCTGCCACCACTTCTTTTTTTTTTTTTTAAATGTTTACTTATTTAGAGAGACAGGGCATAAGCCAAGAAGAGGCAGAGAGAGAGAATCCCAAGCAGGCTCCACATGATCAGTGTGCAGAGCCCAATGTGGGGCTCGATCTCACAAACCATGAGATCATGACCTCAGCCAAAATCAAGAGTTGGGAGCTCGACTGACTGAGCCACCCAGGCACCCCTCGATCACCACTTCGAAGTGACTGGTGGTTGTCCAATTTTCTCCCATTTTATTCTACGTATTCTCTACTTTAATCCCCGTATTAGGAACACCCTAGTAAGGCAGTCCATGCCATTTTGTGCTGGATGAACTTTTTTTTTTAATGTTTATATTTTTGAGAGGGAGAGAGGCAGAGTGTGAGCAGGGATAGGGGCAGAGAGAGAAGGAGACACAGAATTCAAAGCAGGCTCCAGGGTCTGAGGTATCAGCACGGAGTTTGACGCGGGGCTCGAACTCATGAACTGTGACATCATGGTCTGAGCCGAAGTCAGACGCTATACCGACTGAGCCACCCAGGTGTCCCTGAATGTACTTTTAAAACTTCAATCTTCTATCTTTACTTCTCTCCCCTGTGACCTTGAAGAACAAGCCAGATCCCTTTTCCGTGTAATGGTCCTCAGATAAATAAAAACAATGCTGATGACAATAATCTTCTTTAGGCTCTAAGCTCAGCATTCCCCTGTTCCTGACATTGTTCCTCACAGGTCCTTCATTCTGCAACGAAAATCATGGTGTTTACCGTTTTCTGGACACACTCCAGGCTGTCAATGCCCAGTATAAGATGGAGCTTTACCACCTCTACGGGCCAGGGACCCGCATCCTGACACTGTGGACCGAACACACATTTCCAAGGAATATGGTTTTCTGGTGGGTCTCTTAGTGTGTTCTGGAGGCTATGCCTTCCTGAACAGCTGCTCTGACTAAATCGGGAGGGCGGTGTCCCTGCCAAGTACATGCTGTAAGAGAACAGGCTCATAGAGCCTGCCTGGTGGAAAGGGCTTATCTGGAAGGTCACTGCCGGCACTCTAACCACAGAAATGCAGGGTCCTCCTTTGCCCAAGGAACACCAGTTATTGCCTTCTATGGGGTTTTGTTTCGTTTTGTTTTTCAATTTGGCTTGTCTTGGCAATGGATGTGAATTAATAGGAGCCACATGGTGGGGAGCCTGGGCGGCTCAGTTTGGTTAAGCATCCCACTCTTGATTTTGGCTCAGGTCATGATCTCACGGTTTCATGAGTTCCAGCCCTGCATTGGGTTCCGTGCAACTGACAGCACAGAGCTTGCTTGGGATTCTCTGATTCCCCTTCTCTCTGCCCCTCCCCCAATTGCACTCTCAAAATAAAAAAAGGAAACAAAACATAAAAGAGGAGCTCAGGCTGCACTGTGGGCAGGTAAGAGCATACCGTTTCTGGAGCTGATAAAAGACCCCTCTTGCTGTCGCCTGGCAGGGGTAAGGAGAGTCTATGCTGCAAAGCCCAGAGGATTAGTTTCAAGCAGGGTTTCTCAACCTTAGTGCTATTTTGCAATTTGGGCCAGACAATTCTTTGTTGAAATGGGGTTGGGGTTGCCCTGTGCATTGTTGAAAGCCTAGCAGTGTCTCTGCCCAATACCCACTGATGTCAGCAGCGCCCACCAATTAGAAAAACCATAATGCTTTTGGACATTGCCAAGTGTCCCCTGGTATACAAAATTGTCCCCATTTAAGAACTAATGGATTATACCCACATAAGCATAGTAGTTTAAGACATACAACAAGACCTAAACTTGAAGCAACTTCCCTGTCCTCTTGGTGCTAAAAGAAACGATAACTCCTTGGTGATCAGAACGGACTCCCTGCTCTTGGCAACATACCAATGGATCTCAATACTACTGTGCATCCGAGCTCCCAAAATGGAAGCACTTCTGGTCCCCAACTGGATCCATTCTATAGAAACTCTATAAGTGGAACCCAGGCTCTGGTATTAACAGCTCTCCAGCAGCTCCAGTGTGATCCAGGGTCAAGGGCCAGAACCACACCACATTGACTCCATTCATGACCCCGGACCACCCTGGGCATCTCTGGAGCTAGATGTGGTTGGGGAGTCTGTCCCACAGAGTGGCAAGCATGACCCCTCTTTATTGTGGGCACCAATCTCAGAGGGCTGGCACATAGAACCTCAACACCCTAGCCAAGTACAGCACCTACAGAGGAAAAGGGAAAAATCAAATACACAGAGAACATACCCAACTTGTTGGACGTGGTTAGCATTTTTGAGATTGGGTCAGAGGAATACCTACAGGTAACTTCAAAGCCAGAAGGCATATTCAAAATAACAGTCCCAACTGTTCAGCCCAGGGCATGATGTATTCAGGAAACAAGTCCTGTCTCATGTTGCTTAAACAATTATTTATGAACAGTGTGATTAATTTAATTCATCTCTGGTTTTTCTTCCAGCAGAGAGAGGGCTGCATTCTTTGAGCTGGAGCTGTGTTTGGAGCACAGAGATTTCTATTGACTCATTTCTTATGAAGTGCTTATCAGGAAGCTGAAAAAAATAACTGGAGAAGTTTGTTTAACCAAGATATGAATGATGTTATATATACAATGATAACAGCAGCAGTTACACCAGCTTCCGTTCATTGAGCACTTTCTGTGTAAGAGGAACTGGGCTCAGCTCTGCACATATATTCTCATATTTAACCTTAACAAAAGCCCTAGGAGATGGGTTCTCATAGTATTCCCATTTTACAGATGAAGGAATAGAGACCCAGAAATGTCTGGTCACATGTTAACATTTGTATCAATAGAGGCACCTGGGTGGTTCAGTCCATTAAGTGTCTGACTTCAGCTCAGGTCATAATCTCACCGTTCGTGGGTTCGAGCCCTGTGTCGGACTCTGTGCTGACAGCTAGCTCAGAGCTGGGAGCCTGCTTCAGATTCTGTATCTCTCTCTCTGACCCTCCCCTGCTTGCACTCTCTCTCAAAAATAAATAAAAAACATAAAAAAACCCCATTTGTATCAATAGTAAAGGACAAGTCTCAGGACTAAAACCCAGGTGTGCCAAACCTCAGCATGACAGCCATTATGCTTTTGGTTTCATACCCAAGTTCTCCTACCTCTAAGTCAGAGGTCGGAACTTTTCTTTGAAAAATGTCTCCATGGAGGGAATAATGCTTAGGCCTCAGCACGTAGGTCCAATAAAGGGCACCCTGCGGGGCAGCTTAAGCCACTTGATTCCTAAACTTCAGGTAAGAGGAGCCCTTTTGATGTTGTTCTGTTTTCCTGGTGTGATCTCAACAAGAAAAATGTTTTCTGAGAGGTTGCTTTAGGTTGTGATTGGGAAGGACTGGGGACAGGCCAGCTTTCTGGTTGTGTGAGCAGTGCAGCCAGACAGAAACACAGGTCTTGGTTTAATGCTCTGTTGGCCGCCATCTTGAAATTCTTACTAAGTTTATCTTTGAACGTGTGAAGTTTAAGGGACAACGAACATGCACCGGTGATATCTGGGGCACTGGTGAGCACAGGCTACATGTGCATGTGTGTGTACACTGTACTTCATTGCTGCCTCAAAATGCTAACAATGCCCCATGAGCACAGGATTCTGGTAGACTCACCATGCCTAAAGAGCTCAGTATGACTCAAAGCAAATACAAGGCCGACACATTATATATAGAAAGTGTTTTCCTTTTTATCTATCGTCTCTTAGTCAGGAACTTCTACAATATGCTTATTACTGAGTCTTACTGAATTCTCACAGGTTAGGGGTTCACTAGAATCGTATGCTCATGCTTCATATCAACACAACTGAGTAACTGGGAACACAGAGAGCCCTGAGAGGCCATGGTTATGATTTGATCAGAACTTGTCAAGTGCAGAAGGAAGGCAGTGCTGTTTGAAGAAGAAGGAACCACCAAAAACCCCTCTCAGGTCTTGTATCTGCCAACCACTTCTGCTGAAAATACCAACATAGAAAGAGAGTCTAAGATACGGCCAACCACAGCTCTTTTCCCTTTTAGTCCTTTACTCATCAATTAGCTGAAGGTAGCATGTTAGCAGAGTATGTGTGCTATCGAGAGATGAAGAACAAGCATTTGCATGAAGTTTGTGCACTGTCTGGTAAAAACAAAATACACAAGCATGCTTGAATTGTGAAAAACGATTTGCGTTGTTTGTGTCATTTTGGTGATGCCATACAAGTGAAATGCTCTCATGTTTGCTTTTCAAACTGGTTTTGCGCAATATTATAAAGATAAATGGTAAAATGTTGCTAATAATTTAAAATTAAATTTTATTTTTCTACTAGAGGACAGGTAAATAGCAAAGAAAATACGCCATGACAAGTTGAGAGAGAAATTGCAGATAAAAAGAAAAGGCTTTACATTTTAATAGTTTCAATGGAAGTTTTTATCTGCCCTTTGACCAAGGGACCCTGCAAATGTATGCAGCTAGTCCTGGCGGAGGCTGAGGGAGAGGAGGCAAGTCATCCTCGAAGCATCTTCGATTCACCCAGATTCAGTCCACATTGGCTCAGAACAACAAGGTAAATGTGGAATCCAATTGTAACCTCCAGAGTTCAAGGTAAAGGCCACACAATGGCTTTTAAATGTCAAACAACTTTCCAACATTAGCCGAAATTTCTAACGATCCAGAGTAAAAGCAAACCTAAATTATTGTCTCATCCGTGGGTGATCTTCTAACCCACAGTGTGAAAACCTCTGCTTAAAAGAGGAATTCTGGTGTGTTGAGATTGAAAGTTGGCAAGCGAGGGCACAGTGAAAAAAAAGTTATTCCGATTATAGGATTCATAAATGTATTTGAGTATACATATTCTAGGTGAGCAACAGGATCTGATAAGAGCATCATCCATCCATTCAACCAATAAGTATATGAAGTGAGCAAGGGGCTATACTCTGGGGGAGCTTTTGGGAATAAAAGAGACATGTTACCTGCCCTCATGTACTGGCAGTCTGGCTGGGGACACAGATAATAAACAAGTAAACACAAACTACATATAATTATAAATTCTGATCACTGTTATTTATAATGGAAACAACAAAAAGTAATGGCCCAGGAAAAAATACTTTTCTCCTACTGCTCTTGGTTTCCTTTGTCTCTTTCTCACTTTCTATTTCTCTCTATCCTCATATTTTCCTCCTCTTTTGATTCCATATTTAAACCTGAATATATTGTGCATGGAAATGTCAAAGACTTATATGGCACATTAATTAGAATTGCCTTATTTATTATTGAGCTTTGGTTGATAAGAGTTAGTAAGACTGAAGGAAAGCATAGACTGCAGGGTGCCTGGGTGGCTCAGTTGGTTAAGCAGCCAACTTCAGCTCAGGTCATGATCTCGTGGTTTCTGGGTTCAAGCCCCGCATCAGGCTCTGTGTTGACAGCCAGAGCCTGGAGCCTGCTTCAGATGCTGTGTCTCTTTCTCTCTGTTCCTCCCCCACTCCTGCTCTGTCTCTCTCTCTCAAAATGAAACAAACATTTATAAAAAAAGAGGGACCCCTGGGTGGCTCAGTCAGTTAAGCATCCGGCTTCGGCTCAGATTATGATCTCACAGTTGGTGGGTTCAAGCCCTGTGTCAGGCTCTGTGCTGACAGCTAGCTCAGAGACTGGAACTGTTTCAGATTCTGTATCTCTCTCTCTCTCTGGCCCTCCCCTGCTCGTGCTGTCTCTCTCTGTTTCTCAAAAATAAATTAAAAAATATAAAAAAATTAAAACAAAAGGAAGAAAGCATAGACTGCCTTATTCCAGAGAGAAGGTTTGCAGAGCTCTAGGTTTGTTTTTTCCAGTAGAACTTTCTATAATAATGAAAATACTCTATTTATATATAACATATGGCTACTGAGTGCTTGGAACGTGGTTAATGGTTACTCTATAGGACAACACAACTCCAAGGATTCCCCATGTCGTCAACAACAACAACAACAACAAAAACATGTTTATCAGGGAGATGGAGGGTGGGAAATGAAAGAGAATAGCCAAGAGCCAAGTCTGACAGATAAGAAGTTCTTTGGGAAGTGCTGGCTCAAGCTTAGAGCCTTCTGAGGGGCTAGGTGAGTGTCCCAGGTTTGGGCAAGGTCTAAACCTGGCGAACCAGGGAGATATCTAAGACTGGCCTGAGAGCAGAGAAATCCTCCCCAAAGCTCAATTCTGCATGCCATTGCTGCATAGCTAAGCATGCAATCTTAGCTATTTACCTAACTTATAGTCTGTTCTCATAATATCATTATCTCTCCCCTGAGGACAGAGCTTTGCAGTTAGCAAAGCAATTTCACCTCCATTACCTCGTCATCTGATTTTCACAATGAGGTAGTGAGACAGGCAGGGCCAGGTGTTATTTACCCAAGAAGCCAAAATGGGACTCCTCAGTGGGTTTCAGGTAGAGAAAAATTCTTTTCTAGGGTTACTGTCAGCACCACAAATCTTTACTCTGCCTGAGCTCATAGAGGGCTTCTCTTCATAAAGACAGTCAAACAGAAGAGAAATGAGACTGGGGAAAGGGACAGAACATTCCTTAACCCCTTGTCAAGCCTCACAGGTGCCAGGCATTCTCCTAGGCTCTGAGGAGTCAGCAGTGAACAGCACTGGTAAATCCTTGCCATTTATCCAATGGAAAAAGAACTCCAGAATCAAACCCCCAATGAACTCCGAATCACATCAGTATGGCTTGTTCCTGTCTTCTGTCACACTATGTCACACTATGTGACTATGTGTCACAATCTATAGGGTCACACTTTGCTTCCCAAGTGGCCATAGTCACTTGGCTTGAAAATGGCTTAGCAACTTCCAATGGAACTTTACTAGTTAACATCACATAAAATTATTCCTCTTTAAGAGACTCTGAAAGGACTGAAGATTTTTTTATTTTTTTATTTAAAAATTTTTAATGATTATTTTTGAGAGAGAGAGACAGACAGACAGAGAATGAGCAGGAGAGGGGCAGAGAGAGAAGGAGACACAGAATCTGAAACAGGCTCCAGGTTGAGCTGTCAGCACACAGCCCGACGTGGGGTTTGAACCCACAAGCCGTGAGATCATGACCGGAGTCAAAGTTGGATGCTTACCCAACTAGCCACCTAGGCATCATGGACTGAAGAATTATATAATATGTGTCATAACCTGAAGCACAACAAAGGCCAGCACACACTGGACCATTCCAATCCACGAGAATCAGAGACTGTGGTTTGCGAAATTTAATACATGTAAGAATCATCTTGGCAAAAATGCCATTTTCCCTAACCTGTCCCAATTCAGTGAATGGGGCCCAGGAATGTGTTTTTATTCAGCTTTGAAGGGATTCTAATGTGAGTGGTCTACTGGTCATACTTTGAAGGAAAAATGATCAAAAAAATAATAATAAAGGTTGCAAATAAGGGGACATGATTGTGGTTCTCCAAACCCTCAAACAGTATTGCATAGAGAATAATGGGAAAAAAATCAAGAAAGTCTCAGAAGGTACATATAACCAAAACATACAGAAAGAGTTATTTCAGTAAAAAGACATAGTTTGTTTTCTCTTGTCCAAGGCATGCCTAGGGCCAGCAAGTAGAAGTCATTGGGATGCCAATTTCAACTCAAAAGGAAGACCTTTTAGACTCTAGACCTTTTAGACTTTAGAACTCAATGCTCATCAATTAGTATGATTCTCTCTTTACAGGAATTCAAGTAGAGACTGGGTGACCCTCATTAGTGATGATGAGGAATCTGTTGGTTAGGCAGCAGTCCCTTTAGTGCCCAGTAAACCTTGTGCACAATCCCAGTGATGTCCACTGTGCTATGGTTATTTACCCATGTGTCTCTTTCCTCAGTTAGGCTGTGAGTTCAATGAGATACCGACTCTCATTTATCTTTCTATCTACCACCTACTGTCCAGTGACTGGCACAGTTGATGCTCCGTACACAGTTAGGATGAATCAAAACCTAATAACCTAATCAGAACCTAATAAATCAACTTTTAGAACCTGCACACCTGGGCTTCTGATGAGTTTCCTGTAGTTTCAAAGGAAAAAAATCCAGATGTTTTTGTTCTTCTGCTCTCCACAGTGAACCCTTAGCAATATCTTTGGTTTCTCCTTTAGGAAAGTATTAAAGTTCCTTTCAATGGAGATCTTATATTTTTATTTTGCACATTTTTAAAAGTAATTTTAGTTACTGCTCCTGTGGATGGTGGTATTTTTCCTGATCCACATTCTAATTGGTGATTTCTAGCATGTAGGAGTCACTGAATATTGAGTTAGTTAGTAGTATTTGGATATCCTTGTGCAATGTCTTCATTTTGACAGTTTACTGTGGATTTTCCTGGTAAATAATCATATTGTTTATAAACAGTCACTGCTTTGCTCTTTTTTCTAAGTTTTTTAAAAACATGCATCTTTTTGGGGTGCCTGGGTGGCTCGGTCAGTTAAGCCTCCAACTTTGGCTCAGGTCAGATCTCACATTCGTGGGTTCGAGCCCTGCATCAGGCTCTGTGGTGACAGCTAGCTCAGAGTCTGGAGCCTGCTTCTGGTTCTGTGTCTCCTTCTCTCTCTGCCTGCCCCCTCATGCTCTGTCTCTCTCTGTATCAAAAATAAATAAAACATTAAAAAATACATCTTTTTTATTGTGTTCTTTTTTCTTTTTTAAATTTTTTAATGTTTATTCATTATTTTTGAGAGAGAGTGAGCATGAGCAGGGGAGTGGCAGAAAGAGAGGAAGACACAGAACTTGAAACAGGCTCCAGGCTCTGAGCTGTCAGCACAGAGCCTGACCTGGGACTTTAACTCATGAGCCGTGAGATCATGACTTGAGCCAAAGTCGGATGCTTAACTGACCAAGCTACCCAGGCGCCCCTCTTTTTCCTAAGTTTTATACTTCATATTTCTCCTTTATGTCATTTGGATTTTGTATGCAATGTTGAAATGTTGAACAGCACAGGTGATGAGGCAACCTTGTCTTCTTCCTGACTTGAGCAGGAATGGAGCCAATGTCTTATTACTGGGTGATTTCTTCCCTTCTCTGCCATTATGTCTGATGGAAGTTTCCTAGAGTGGGAAGAATGACTTTTCTATAAGAGTAAGACAGAGACTGGTGGATGGGGAGAACAATGATAGAACCAGGTTAAAGAAGTTACAGGGAGAGAGAAGCTGGCTCTAAATCCACTAAGAATCAGTTCACACCCATGATGAACCTCTTAGAATCCATTGCTCACACACTGGCATTATGCCTCCTCCTTCTTATTTTTTTTAATGCTTATTCATTTGAGAGGCAGGGGGAAGGAGCAGAGAGAGATAGAGAATCCCAGGCTGCCTCCACACTGTCAGTGCAGAGCCCAACACTGGGCTTGATCCCATGAACTGTGAGATCATGACTTGAGCTGAAATCAAGTTGGATGCTTAACTGACTGAACCACCCAGGCACCCCTGTGCCTCTTTTTAATATATGTGTACAAACAAATTAAAATTGCCCAGAGAAACATCTATATGACAATCATTCATGTTTGGAGACTATTTTTAAAAGGCTATGTAATCCACATGTCTAGACAAAATACTTCATGAGCCAACCAAATGGCATTTTCATTTCTATTTTGATCATGAGCTGGATATTCCAAAGAAGATGCTTATCTCACAGAACACCAAACACAACTGCAGACATCTCTGCTACACTGTCATTAGTTCATTCAATTTGAGTGCGAAAAGTCTACTAAGACTCTCTTGCAAAAGCATAGTTTCTTTCATTGGCTGCCCATGTGTTTGTTCAATAACAAAATATGTTAGTCAAAGGATTACATGGATAGGACCAACACTGGAAGATCTACTATTCCAAACCACTGAGGCAGACTGAGCTGTTTCTAATTCAGCCTAGAAAAGTAAAACACCATTTTCTCAAAAAGACTTTAAGAAAAGGCCCCACAGTTTCATGGTATTGTGACCTGGATCTTCCCAGAGTGATTCTTCAGTTGCAGACTAACGCCTCTTATACATCATAGATTCCCAGGAAAGGCAAGATAATTGTCAATTTTGAGTGTTTT
Source organism: Suricata suricatta (assembly GCF_006229205.1). Taxonomy (NCBI): domain Eukaryota; kingdom Metazoa; phylum Chordata; class Mammalia; order Carnivora; family Herpestidae; genus Suricata; species Suricata suricatta. The sequence continues at coordinate 108,607,034 of NC_043705.1, read as the reverse complement.
AATCTTTTATTAACATGAAGACAGTGTGTGATCTTGGGCCAGTTAGATATTCTCTTTAAACCTTGGATTTTCTCCTAGTTAAAACCACGACAATTAAAATAGCAGCCTAGTTGGTCATTGTTACAATAATGCATTCAAAGTTCTTAAATTAAATAACTAGTAATTTTTAAAAAATATTATGCTAGGCATCATAATCATTATAAATAACACAAAAAGACATGAATTTGTCAATGGATTCTTTGCATGAGGAAATAAAGTGGCACTTATCAAATTCCAAATTTTATTTTATTTGTAAGTAACTACCCTCAACAGGGGGCTCAAAACTCATGACCCTAAGATCAAGAGTCATGTGCTCTATGGACTGAGCCAGCCAGGTGCCCCTGAAACTCCAAATTTTAAACATGCAGAACGATGTTCAGGTATCATATTACATTTCCATGACTTACCTTTTGTCACTATGGTTAGATTTAATATTCAGATTGAACTCCATATTTTCAATATCAGCTAATAGGGTTCTTCTTAAAGCTTTGCATCTGCCACTTAATACGTTAGTTCTCTTTGAGACCCACAGAAAGTGTCCAGATTTAGTAACATGGTAGATGAAGGTTCCACTTACAGAGATAGAAGAGACTCAGGAAGTCTGGGGTGGTCAGGTGGGTAAGGTATATAGGAGAATTCTGTGTAAGGAACATTAAATGTGAGAATCCTGAGAGGCATCTAAGTGAGGCTGTCAAGGAAGCAAATTGGATTTTGTGGTCTGGAGCTCAGAGGATAGCTCTGATCTAGAGCTGTTCATTAAAGACAGATTCATGGCACAAAGATGGTATTTAAAAGCTATGGATGGTCAAATCACATAAAAGCGAGAATATCATTTGAGAAGACCACGAAGAACCAAGCCCTGAAGGACTCTAACATTTAGAGGCCAGACAGAGAAGGAAGAACCTATAACAGATACTAAGAAAGAGTTACTGGTAAGTCAGGAGGCAAACCAGGGAGTATACTGTTGAGGAAAATTAATGTCAAACGTATTTCAAGAAGGAAGACAGGTTAACTGCCAGAGGTCAAATAAATAGTGTTTTTTCGAACTCTGAAACTTTTATATGGTGAAAGTTAACCAAAGTTCAAAGCAAGCAGAAGAGAGGGAAAAGTATTTGCAAATTATATAACAAAGGATTAATATTTAGTTTATAATAAAGAACATTCAGAAGTTAAGAAGAAAAATACAATAAAGTTGTCACATAAAGCACCAAATACATGAAGATGCAGTTCATATAAGGATAAATATTTGTCAACAACTTTGAAATTAGTCAATGATTAACTTAAAAGAGCTTCAACCTACCAAATCACCTGAAAAATGCAAATTCAGTGAAGAAGCATTTCTGTCATCAGCAGAATAGTAAAAGATGAATAACATGCAGTGTTGGTGAGGGGAAGGAGTAGAGGCTACTTTCACATCCTGCTGATGAGAACACAGATCGCTACAGCATGCTAGAAGGTCAACATTAACTTAAACCTAACATTTTTAAATGCACATGTACATGGATAGGGCAATTTCCATTTTGGGTAGCTATCTAAAAGTAAAACAGATGCACAAAGAAATCTGTTCAAAGGCATTACAAACAGTACAGTAAGATATAGCAAAAGAATGGAAATACCTACATACTCACTAATGGGAAATAAAGAAATTGTAGTGTGTATTTTTAGTACAGAAGATTATGGAACAGTAAAAAGAATGAGTTAGATCTAAATGATCTGAGATGCAATGACCTTTAAAATACATTCTTAAAGGATAGAAAGCAAGGTGCAAAAAAGTACACATAAAATGACCCCATTTATGTAAAATAAAAGTATTAAGAAAGTGGTCCAGTTTCATACTTTTAAGAACTGATATATCGCAATACCCAAAAAACAATCCAATTAAAAAATGGGCAGAAAACATGAGCAGACATCTCTCCAAAGAAGACATTCAGATGAGCAACAGACACCTGAAATGATGTTCATCATCATTTACAATCAGGGAAATGCAAATGAAACTACATGAGCCTGTCAGAATGGCTAAAATAAAAAACACAAGAGACAACAAGTTTTGGTCTAGATGTGAAGAAAAAGGAACCCTTGTGTGCACTGTTGGTTGGGAATGCAAACCGGTTTGGCCACTTTGGAAAACACGATGGAGGTTGCTCAAAAAATTAAAAACAGAATGACCCCTACCCAATGATCTATAACTGCACTTTGGGGTATTTACCCCCCAAAATACAAAAACACTAATTCAAAGGGATCCATGCACCCTTACATTTATTGCAGCATTATTTACAATAGCCAAACTATGGAATCAGTCCAAGTGTTCATCAAAAGAGAAATGGATCAAGAAGAAATAGTGTATATAATGGAATAGGATTCAGCCATAAAAAAAGAATGAAATCTTGCCATTTGCAATGACATGGTTGAAACTAGAGAGTACAATGCTAAGTGAAATAAGTCAGAGAAAGACAAATACCATATGATCTCCCTTACATGTGGACCTTAAGAAACAAGACAAATGAGCAAAGGAAAAAAAAAGAGACACAAACCAAGAAACTATAGAGAACAAACTGATGGTTACCAGAGGGGAGGTGGGTGGGTAGGGATGTGTGAAATAGGGGATGAGGATTGAGGGATTTATTATTATAAATTATTGTATTATTTATTTATTATTTGTATGTTTGTAAATGCATTTAAAAAATTACTAGACTAGTTTTAATTGTCTTTGAGGTGAAAGGTAGGGTCAGCAGGAAAAAGCCAATTTTACTTTTGATTTTTTAGGTTTTATACTTAAAAAATTTTTTTCCTTAATATTTATTAATTTTTGAGAGGAAGAGAGAGAGTGTGAGCAGGAGAGGGTCAGAGAGAGAGGGAGACACAGAATCTGAAGCAAGCTTCAGGCTCTGAGCTGTTAGCACAAAGCCCGATGTAGGGCTTGAACCCACGAATTGTGAGATCATGACCTGAGCTGATGTCAGACCCTCAACCGACTAAGCCACCCATTCGCCCCTATATTTCTTGAATCCATCTGAATTTGTTGATGTCCTGCTTACAGGATTTTTAAGAACAACATAAATTTTTCTTAAGGTGTATTAATACAATTGATCTAGAGAATTCATTTTACGACTTGTTAATTTATTCATCGAGAGTTTAAGTTCCTAGTGTACGTCAGGCAGCCTATTGGGTATTTGGTATGGAGCAGTGAACAAAACAAGATTCCTGTCCTTAGAAAGCTCACACTGCTGTGGATTCAGGTTTCAAACAGTCTTCTCTGGTCAGCTTCTCTGCTCTTTAAAGATTCCTCACCCCCACAGAAAAGCATTTCAGACCAATTTCCTGCACATTTCATTACCTCATGAAGAAATCACAAGAAAGAAAGTATGGAGAGTACATCCATAAGCCACCTCTAAACTGTCAACTCTGCTTTACAACCACACCACGTGTTTCCAAATGCAGCAGGGACCAAATACAGTGTCAGTCAGGTGGCTTTCTTGGGCTACCCTGGAAACCCCCAAACGCTTGTGTGATCGTCTCTATGGGAAAAGGCCCCTCCGTTCTAAACCACTGACTCCACAAACACACCGCGAGAGCATACACTATAAGTCGTTGGCAGCCTGGACCAAGACAGCTGCTAACTTAAGTAGCTTTTAGGCCCCCACACGGAAGTTCCTGTACACATGCTTTACTACATGGTTGGATTCTTCCTATGATACTCGCTTAAGGCATAATAATCAGGGAAGAATGTCAGCCTACAGGCGTAGCTTTGCGGCTCTTCTACCAGCTGGCATCACCAAACTAGGCTTTAGCTACGAGTCAGCCCACACTAGTAGCAGGGAATTGGATCCAGGCTTCTGAGCAGTCTCTGAGGGGAAGAGCTTATATTTCACTGCAATTCCTATTTTGTCTTCTCCTTTTCTTATACATGCAAATGGAAATGCTTAATTTTTGGTTGCCAGGACAGCTGAATACTGTCATCAGAAAAATTAAATGCTTATGTCAACGAAGGAACTGCTTTTTAGAAATTCCTATGCATCTCGGGACAAAGAAAAAATGCTGTTGACAATTTGTCTTTGCTACAGGATGAATGGACTTATTACACTTGGTTTTTCATGGCTGAGAACAACTCTAGCCCGGGGGAAGCAGAAAAGTTTCAGGGTTTACAGAGAGGCATCATGACTGGTCATTGAACATTCCACTCCACAATTTTCCCATCTCCATCAACCTAGGCGACCTTGGGTAAACCACTTGACCTTCCCAGGCTCTTTCACATTCCATTTCCTTCCTCATGCTGTTCTATCTGCTAGAATGGCTTCCGTGATCTCTCCTCCAAGTCTCCAATTCTTAAAAAATGCTCTCCTCTGAAGCTTTTCCTGATTTTCTTAAGCCAAATCAGCTTCCTTTCCCGTCAAACTCCCCTACTCCATTATCTACACCTCCATTACATTGGTTATCACATGGTATTACTGTTGCATTTTTATCCTTTTGTTTTTTGTTTATTGTGTTATTTTGTGGCTATCTTAGGGTATTACGCAATATGTTACTACTACTGTTCCTATGAATATTTATAATATTGTTAGTAATATTATGAGTGCTTACTATGTGTGAGTTTCTAACTGAATACATTATTTCTAATTGTCACAATGGTCCTATGAGATAGATATTATTGCTATTACTATGTATTTTTTTTTTACAGTTGAGTGAAATAAAACCAGGGGAGATTATACAGATGATTACTAGTGGCATTGAGTCAAAATAAAATGTATTTTACCTTAAAGCCAATGCTTCTAACCACTACTGTAAAACACTACCTAATAAATAATAGTAGATAATATTTACTAAGTGCTTACTAGGTGTCACTATGTGCTTTATACACATGAGCTGATTTTATCTTCATAAAAACTCTGTGATATGATCTCATTGTGAATATGATCTCATTTTTTAAAAATGAAATTAAATCTCACAACGTTTCAATGATTTGCTCAAGGTCACAGGACTGGGGAGAGTGGATTTGAACATAGGCCAGTCTCTCCCAGGGCCTGAGTTTTTCTCCACTATTCTACTTCATGACCAGACGGTAGAATGTTCTTTAATCTTTGTAAACATTGCCCAGGTTTTCAAGATTAGTCCTTCTGGAAACAAAGATCTGGAGAGGTAGCCCTTTTGAGTCATGCAAGCCAACAAGATCTATCAAGTCCTGGACACTCACCTTAGCACGTGTGTGGATCCATTAATGGTTGTGGTTGAACAGGGCACAGCCTGGCCCAGAATGGAGGGTCTTCGGTAGCGCTCATCATCACAGCAGAGGATGATGAGAAAGGCACGTCTGAAAGATTTATTCAAGAAGGCGTAGAGGAAGGGGTTCAACCCAGAATTGATGTAGCCGAGCCAGAGGAAAGCGGTCCACACCTGCCCGGGAACAGTGTAGTCTATGAATGGATCCACAATATTGGTGACAAAGAATGGAGCCCAGCAGAGGCAGAAACAACCCATGATGATGCACAGGGTCTTGGCTGCTTTGGTCTCTGTCCTCATGCGGTGAGTGCTGTGCTGGTCAGCTGGCTGGGGCCTGCCCTCTGAGGGGGCACCTGCCCGTTGTAACATCTGGATCTGGTGGGCATGCTCCTTCGCAGTGACATAGATGCGATAATAGGCCAGCACCATGAGGAGAAACGGGATGTAGAAAGCCACCACAGAGCAGGTGATGGCGTAGGGCTTGTTGACCATGAAGATACAGTATGTAGAGTTAGAGTTCTGGTTGAACTTCCTTTTTTCTATCTGAGAGTTGGAGGGAGAGAATAAATGAGGAAAGAAGGGAGAAAGGGAAGGAAAAAGTGAAGGGAAAGAAGCAGGAGAGGAATGAGGAAAATTATAAGAAAAGGAAAAGGATGAAAAAGAAGAGAAAAGGAGGGGTTGGAAGGGAGAGAGAAAAGGAGGGGAACAGAGAAGGGCAGAGAAGGAAGAGGAAAACACAAGAGGAAAAGGAGGAGGAAAAAGAGAAGAAGGTTTATCAGCAAAGTTCTCTTTCTCTTGTAAGCCTGTAGCCCATAGAACCATGATGGTAGAAAAGGAACACAATTGCATCCCAGGGCGCAGAGGGATTGTCTGAGCACCAGGGGCTGAAGGCTCCAGGAAAGAGTAGAAATCAGATAGTGACAAAATCATCCTTCATTCTCTCTATCCAGCAGATAGCAGAGTTAGCCTCTCCCCTTCTTGTCTGCCTGCACACAATATATCTGGTAGTAAAAGTCTTTGAACTGAGCCCATTTTCTTTAGGACTCTCCTGATATCCCAGGATTTCCTATATAAAATTTAGAATTAGATTATCAATTTCCATACACATCTTCGGGGATCTTGACTGGAGTCAGAGTAGAATGATTGAGGAAAATGGACTTCTTACCATGGTCAGCCTTCCAATTCACAAACATGGTAAGCCTTTCCTTTACTTAAATCTTTTGAAATTTATTTCTTTCAGTAATCTTTTGCAATTTTTTGTGTAAATGTCTCGCACGTCTTTTGTCAAATTTATTCCTAAGTAGTTGACTTGTTATTCTATTGCAAATGTTACCATGTTAAAGTCTTTAATTGTAATTGTTTATTGCTAATACATAGAATTCAGTGACAACTGTTTTGTATGGCTATGTACATAGAAACTTTGTTAAATTCATTACTAATATCTAATTTCTAGATTCTTATGAATTTTCTCCATAAGTACCCATGTGATGTGCAAATAATAAAAATTTAATTTCTTCCTTTCCAATATTAATATCACTTTTCCTGCATTATTGAACTTGATAAGACCTCCAGTGTAATTTTGAATAGACGAATAGTAGTGGACACTATTTTACATTCCCAGTTTTAGGAGGGGGTTTGCAATATTCTATTAGTAAGTATGATACTTGCTAGAAGTTTTTCATGGATGCTGTCTTTTTAGTTTGGTGACAATTTTTAAGAATCATGAATAGATACTGAATTTTGTCAATGAATTTTTGGCAGTAATGAGATGATCATGTGGTGTTTCCTTCTCTCGTATTAACATGAGGAATTACAGTGATCGTGTGACATTCCTGGAATAAACTTCACTAGTATTAGATACTGTGACACACTGGATCTCTTTAAAAATTGAAAGACTTTTCTCCCTAACATAAATTTTGTCTACTGACAGCTCTAAGTTATCAGCCTTATCTAGGCATAGCCTTTGGTTGAAGACAGCTGTATAATCCAATGACAGTTCCTGTCTGAGGTCAGCCTGCATCCAGTGTGAATGTACATATGAACAAACGTATGAATAACAATTACATATTGTACACACACATGCCATTTTATTTGTGTGCACATTTAGTGTCTTGCCTCACAGTATATTATGTTATAGTGTAACTTCATTTTTCTCATAACAAAATCTCTGTATCTCAGGTAATATGACTTGCCTTAAATTTATTTCATCACAGCTATACCAGCTTACTTTTGGTTAGTATTTGCATATTATATTTTTCCATTATTTTATATCAACCTTACTCAGACCTTATGTTTCATGGACCTCTCTTACAAGCAGCATATATTATGTATATAAACATACATGTATACATAATCATACATTGAATGGTTGATGAAAATATTCCGACCGGAACTTGCAAGAACCTAACTCTGTATTTCTCCGAGGAGCGAAGATTCAGTATTTGCTAATCTAGCATTTGTGGCAACTTTACAGAACCTAATGATGAGAATCCACTCTACCTGCATTATGATCATGTGGGTTGTGCTAGCACCTCTCTAGGCCAATTCAATGTGCAGATGAGTGGAAAAGTATGAAATTCAATTATGGCATCATGGCATGAATACGAGGCATGTTCATACCAAGCAGCTGTCCCACTCCCCAGCTGCATGAAATAAATAGGGGTACCTCCATCTTACTCTTGAAATGAACAATAGTTCTCTAGATTCTTTCCCTTAAAAATTCTATATCCAAAGGTAAGAGTATAGAACCCTTTTTAAAAAGTTCTGATGCACGAAAGTTCATGCTTCCGAAGGTCTTCTCCATTAGGGAGTAAATTTAGCAGAGAGATTAAGAGCACAGACTCTGGAGTGCAGCAAACTTGAACTTAGCTATAGTTACCACTACTCCCTTCCGCTCTGACTTTAGCTAATAACTGCTCCTCTCTGATGCTCAGTTTCCTGAGGACAATGATAGGATCAATTTCATAGCACTGTCTTGAGGCTTGAGTGAGGTTCGCAGTAATAACGATTAAGTGAACATGGGCCTCGGCAAACAGTAAGTGTTCAACATTTGTTGGCCATGACTATTACTCTACTGGTTGTTGGAAACTTGAATTTTATTTCCCTTGAAATTGGCAAAACTGAGAGTTTGAAAGAAGAAGGATAGGATTCAAGAAAATATCCATACAGTCTCCCTTGTATGAATGCCCTTTTACTTTTCCACTCCTTTGTCCCAGCATTTCTTTCAGAAGCCCAAGGAACTCTCGTTCTGACATACCACATGCAAATCCTGGCCCAGCCTTGGCTTGGATATCCTTTCCTGGACAAAGAACAAGGCAAGATTAGGCACTAGGAATGTGGTGGAGAGAAGAAACAGGCAGCTCCTACTCTAACTGGGCTTGTCGGGCTGGAGCCTGCTCTCAATCTCTCCTCTCCAGTCCCCTTCCTACCTCAACATGGTCCTGGATCAAATGTTAAAGGGACTTCCTGACAACTTTCTTAGGGAATATGTATCTCTGCTAGTGAATCACCACCATAGCTTTTGATCCTCACTGCAAGTTTGGCACAAGAAGCATGGTGTGTCAGAGCTGGAAGACTCTGGAAGATCATCTGGACAGGGGCTGGCAAATGATTGGCTTGCATGCCACACGCTGCTCTCCTATGCTCTGGGAGACAGTCCTCCACTGAAGACCAAAGCATCCCCTCATTGCAGTCCTTCAGGGGCAGGGACAGAGATGGACTCAGGGTCCAGTTCTCTCGACTCCTGCCCAGGGTTCTCTTCATTCTCTGGAAGCCTCTGCCCACATGACATGTTTTCTGCTGGTCACTGGCAGCCATGAAGTGGAATGAAGGCCTCTTGGGGCATATCACGTATCTCAGGCTCTCTAGTCTGAACGCTAAGCTTTGAGTACTTGTTTTGCTATTTACTAGGCATATTACTTTATCTTTTTGATTCTGACATTTCTCATCTGGATGAGATGAAGGAAGGGTGTTATTAGGATTCTATGGAAAATCTGAGCATACTTTCTGGCATATGACAAATATTCAAAAATGCTAGCTTGCTTTTCTTGTTGTTATTATTGTTGTCACCCAGATCACTATCAGAATCTTTCTGGGGCACATGGGTGGCTCGGTCGGTTGAGTGTCTGACTCTTGGTTTCGGCTCAGGTCATGATCTCATGATTTGTGAGATTGAGCCTGGCATCAGGGTCTGTGCTGACAGTGTGGTGCCTGCTTGGGATTCTCTCTCTCCCTCTCTCTCTGCCCTTCCCCCACACATGTGGGCACACACTCTCTCTCTCTCCCGAATATAAATAAACTTTTATATATAAAAAAAAGAATCTTTCTTAGAATATCCACCCAACCTGATATTTTTTATTTATTTAGAATCTCAGGCAAATAAAGTTAATCAGAGAGCAAACCAGCAGGTACTCACCAAATCAATTATGCCAATATTATTCCAGCCTTGCATTATAGGGAGAAAAGAGATAAACATGGGGATGACCCAGCAGCCTCCCAGCATTAATGCGATGCGCAGAGGGGTCATCTTGTTCCTATAGACCAGAGGCTGGCAGCAGATGGCATAATACCTGGAGAGAGAATAGAAGGTGTGGGTGCCACGGGAAAGGAAGAAAGAGTGGGAAAAGGAGGGAAGAATGATTGAAGAGAAAGAGCAGAGGGGAGAAAGGGGATAAGAAGAGGAAACATTGGGAAAGTGGGAAATTAGAGGGGGAAGTAGAGCATAAAAGAAAGAAGGAAGAAAAGAGAAAATAATGGGGAGAGGAAAAGTGGGTAGTAGAGAAAGAGAAGATGAAATAAAAAAAGAATAGAGGAAAGAAAAAAGCAATTACATAATGAATGTGATATTGGCCCATGAGTTTCTGTTGCTAACATTTAAACTTTAGGTCACAACTGAGAGTCACTGCCTGGAGTCGGCCCCACATCCCTCTTTCTCTCCCCATATATGAGAAGCCTGACACTCACCTGGCGGTCTGCTCTGTCCAGGCATGGTTCCAAAACTTACCTTCATGCCTGGGCATTTCAGAGGCTTCTGTCCAGCCCTCTGGACTCTAGTGTCCAAGGCAACTGTAGCCCTCTTTGATAACAAGGTGAAGTCTCCCAGGCTTGGCCCTACCTCTGAGCTCTAAGAACTGTATCTCAGATTTGTCCCCATCCTCTTAATTACCTGGCTATCTTGAAGTGAAATTCTAAGTCAGTGCTCCAGAGATTCCACTCTTCTCCCTTACATCAGACTCACCTGAAGAGGCCCATTTAAAATGCTGATTCCAAGGACTCTCCTTGTCAACAGACAAAGGAGTTTGCATTTTGACAAGTGGAAGTCATAGCTGCTGTTTGCTAAAAATGTTCAGCTCCCCCTTCTGGGCACATGTGCTTCTTGGCTTTCTTGTGGTTGGATGGGGCCAAGTGATTGGTCTGGTCAAGGAGTTGTAAACAGAACTGACATGCATTATGTCTGCACAAGACCATTTAAGTGTTTCTCTGATGCCAAGAAGGTAAAAGTTCAAATATTCCCTACTCCATCATTTCCTACCTACTGGTATAGACCACCTCACCCTCATTTATCAGGATCTGTTCTTCCTCATGGGATTCACTACTCATGGATTTTTGAGTCCATGTTCTGCCAATGTAGTATCTTTCCTCTTTCCTCCAGTTAGAGATTCAACCTGCTCTACTCAGTGATCTGGGCTCTAACTCGCCGACTGCTTCTTGCATATTATTCCAGTCTCAGAAATCACCACTTCCACACCCAGGTGGTTCTGGGAATCTGATAACAGGTACAATACCCTAATAGGTCTATCAGCTATTTGTCTTTGGAAGAGTCAAAGAATAAGTGCAAACAGAAAGCCTGGGGGCTAAGTCTATTCTTTAAGATTTGATGCCATTAATGATGAGACACCCCCTTCTGCCCCTCATTTTATGCAATTTCCTTTAATTTTCCCACCTCTTCTTTTCTTTTCTGAATTCAAAGCCTAACTAACATAACAATGGCTACATTCTTTGAAGAGGTGGTGGTAGGATGAGTTGGGAAAGAGGGTGGAATAAGAAGGAGAGCTTGCCCAGTGTTGGAACATGAGGCGTGGGTGCCTCAGGAACTGAGAAGGCAGAATTAGACCTTTCCCTCCAAGGCATCGGAAAGCAGTCGACCACAATGTGCCAGCAAGCTTCCTGTGGCCAGTAACACAGTGGGTGTCCTGACCTGGACCAGAGTGCAAGAAACAACAGACCAAAGAATGAGAGAAAGGCTCACTAGGGAACTCATTTTCTTGACCTTTAAAACTGACATGGTAACAAAATCTAACTAATGATAACTCAGTAATGGAAAGATCATGATTAGCTTCAATTCCTACCATGATCTTGACTTAAAAAAAGGGCAAATTGTTATCAGAATGACAGATTTTTCTGAATGGCTGTATTAATAATCATAAAGATTTATTATTAACATAGAATTAATCATGAATTGGGAGTACATGAAAATATTTTTAAATAGTTTTAAAATGTTGTTATTTATTTATTTTGAGAGAGAGAGAGAGAGAGAGAGAGAGAGAGAGAGAGAGAATGAATGTGTGGAGGAGGGGCAAAGAGAGAGAGAGAAACAGAGTCCCAAGCAGGTTCTACACTGTCTTCAGGGAGCCTGACGCAGGGCTCGAACTCACGAACTGTGAGATCATGACCTGAGCTGAGATCAAGAGTCAGATGCTTACCCGACAGAGCCACCCAGGCTCCCCCTCCTTTTTTTTTTTTTTTTTTTTTTTTTTGCAACTTGTGCTCCCTTCCTCACTCACTGGAGGGTCTAGATTTAGACATTTGGTTTTATCCATTTAGCATCATTTGTCCTTTTTTTTTTGGAAATAACATCCCAAAGCCCTTGGGAGTTATCTCTTTTCTGTTGTTTTCATGTTGTTGGGAGAGCAAACAACGCTGCACCCAACTTTTCTGGCCAGGGAGTGACCCAGTCAGACTTTTTCCTGAGACTGTGAATGCCATGAGGAGTAATGCAGAGATGGGGAAGTCAGGGAAGGTCTCTCTATACTGCAGCAGCCTCCTGTGGGGCTGGGACTCTTGTTCCTTGGATTGTTGGGCAGCCATAATCTTGCCTTTTCAGCTCCTCTTTCTTTAGCTCTTCCTTCAATTAAATAAGCTACCACATATATTTCCAATAAATTCCTTATTTCTTTTCCTTGCTTAAGCTTGTGTTATGGATTGAGTTGTGTCCCCTCTCCCATCCCTAAAAAAAATATATGTTGAAGTCTTAACCTTCAGTACTTTGGAATATGATTGTATTTCCAGAGGAAATCAGATTAAAATAAGGCCATTAGTGTGGGCCCTGATCCAAAATGGCCGATGTCCTTGTAAAAAGGGAAATTTGGACACAGATTCAGATGTGCTTAGAGATGGTGGATTGGAATGATCTGATGTTAAGAAAAGCCAAGGAAAAATGCTTCCCCTATAGGTTTCAGCATAAGTGTGGCCCTACTGACATCTTGATTTCAGACTTCTTGCCTCTAGAACCATGAGACAATACATTTCCTGTTCCAAGCACCCAGTTTGTGGTACTTGTTATGACAGCTCTAGCAAAGAAAGTTGGCTAAAGTTCGTCTCTTGCCACCAAAGTTTCCTGCATCAGTTAAAATAATTTTGAATGTTAGACATGTCCTTCATAGATACTTTGTTTTAAGTAAGAATATCTTTGCTTCATTCAATATACTTTCATATCATAACTCAAAGTTATAACATTCCTTCATCTATCATCCCAAAAAAGGCAACCGAGGGCTAAGAGAAGAACAGATGTTTCCATATCATTGCTGTATAATTTATGATTCTTGAGGTTTGGAATAGATGTTGAATTAAGGCAAGAATTCAAGAATTTTGGTTGGATTGTCAATGTCCAAAAATTCGAAAAAAGCAAGCCAAAATTAAATATCCAATGGGACAAAAGGTGAGTTTGAGGAAGCAGGATATCTCACCTGTGAAGAATCTTGAAGCTTCCATATATGGATACAGATATTTGGAGGGAATGTCATGTTGGGAAGACAATACAATTTACAGGTGAAGACTTCATAATATACAGTTATATTAGTGCTCAGAACACTTTTGTCAAAGTCTTTCTTTTTAAGTCTTGCTTGGCCAGGATGATTGTCTGATTCCCATAGTATGATGAATATTGTGTACACAATAAGATCTCCTCATGTTCAATGTGGGTGGAAGGATGGGAAAATAGGTGAAGAAAATTAAAGGGTACAAACTTCCAAGTCATGGTGATGTTAAGTATAGCCGAGGGAATATGGTCAGTAATATTGTAATAACCATATATGATGACCAATGGGAACTAGGCTTACTGTGGTGATCATTTCATAATGTATGTGTCAAATCACTACATTATACATTTGAAAGCTATATAATATTGTATGTCAACCATACTTCAATTAAAATAATTTGATTTATTTTATTTAATTTTTTCAGTTTATTTTTGAGAGAGAGAGAATGAGTGAGGGAGGAGCAGAGAGAGAGGAGACAGAAAAGGCTAAGCAGGTTCACCAATGTTAGCACAGAGCCTGATGTGGGGCTCGACCTCATGAACCATGAGATCATGACCTGAGCTGAAGTCAAGAGTTGGACACTTTAACTGACTAAGCCACTCAGATGTCTCTAATTAGATTTAACTTTAAAAAATGAAATGGCCTGCCGTCCTGTGTCCATGGTCTGCTGTCCAATGTCCTCGCTTTAATTTGCATTACCCTAGGTTGCTAGAAGCTCCTGCCACAGAGGAGTCTGTAGTGGGGACAGATTTCCTTTTGAAGTTCAACTTCAAGAGGGATACTGAGAATGTCATACACATTTTACCAATCTTTTACACATTTGAGCTATACAGTCAGTGCCCTGGACAATGAATGCCTGAAAGAAAGTTGCTTGGATAGTTCATTCCCTAGGGGCTCAGGTGGTATGCATCTATGTGAAAGATGCATAGACTAGTGCAGAAATTGACTCTTGCATGATGTAGGGTGGTTGGGTAAGCCTGAGAAAAATCCTTTATCTCCTACTTCAAAAATCAGTGATAAGTAAAAGAAATTTAAAAAAAAATTTTTACTTAGATTGCATGGGCTAAGTGGCAAGTGATAGATCAGGATCAATAAGAAAATTGTGTCTAAGTATGTGTTTGACTTGAATTTTCCTTCTACACCATTTTTAGCCTGATGCTATCTTACCATAGACATACTTTGATTTTGTAAGTGGCATGTGGTGTAAAAAGCATGAGATTTGTATTGGGAGCTCAGATTACAGCACCCACCTGACCGATGGGTTCAAGATTTTTACCAAGGCTTTGACACTCTTGAGGCAGCTTCCCAGAAAAAGCCACCTCATATCCTTCTATCTTTCCTGATAACTTTCTAATCTTTGCTTTCTAGCAATAAATCAAGAAAAAATAAGAATCCTCTTGAAGTCTGCATTTGACAGTCTAAATTAGGTAGGTGAAAATAAACATCGCTGAATAAAATGGTTAATAAAAATTGAGTTTGAGGGCACCTGGGTGGCTCAGTCAGTTCAGCGTCTGATTCTTGATTTTGGCTCAGGTCATGATCTCATGGTTCACAGGTTCGAGCTCTAAGTCAGGCTCTGCACTGCGGGGAGTCTGCTTGGGATTCTCTCTCTCTCTCTCTCTCTCTCTCTCAAAATAAATAAACTTTAAAAAGTTGAGTTTGAGTGTTAATTGACTAATGGGGCTTCCTTAAAAATTCTAACCTCTTGCTGTAGTTCCAACTACAACCAAGGTTGTAGTCCTTGTCTACAGATCAAGGACTAGATGGAAATCTGATACTTGCTTGTCATCTGTCACAATTGCTGTTTAATTCCTATATTTGGATTATATTACCCCTAAAAAATAACAAAAATATTTATCTGATTGTGAAACGCTCCCAAAACACACATATAATACCACTAGGCAGAAGTAGCTAAATTTGCAAGTTCTTTAGAGCTGAGGCAAAGTGCACAAGCTGAGTTAGTAGATATTATTCATTTATTTACCAAGGGCTCTACCAGTATTATCTCATTAAGTCCCCACAACTACTCATGAGACAGGAACTATAAAGGCACCCATTTCACAGATGAAGACACAAACACACAGAAGTGTCAGGACTTGCTCAAGGTAAGAGCTGAGCTGGGATCTAGCCCAGGCTATTTGACTTAAGGGACAGGATGTCAACTTTACCACTACCATGTCACTTGGCCACCTTCCCTAAGTCCCCAAGGAATTATTCTAATTCTTTAAAAGCCACTTTGGAAACAGTCCAAACACTGGATCTCAGAACTTTCAGAACCCTGAAATTCCTAAATTCTCTCTTAAAAAAAAAGAAATGTATACAAGCCAGCCTGAAGGCAACAGGGACTGTGAACTCACCAAACACCACGGCACTACTTTCTAAACTTCAGGCTATTCTAAAGGTAGGAAAGTTTCTTCCAAAATTGATTCTATATAACTTCCGGTGTTACCCTTTGGCTCAATTAAAAATTTCCATGTCTAATTCATTCTCTGCATCATGGTCCTATGGACAACTGAAAAGAGATTTTCCCTCCTTCTGAAATCTTTGTGCAGGAAAAATATTCCCAGTTATATTCAACCCAGGTTGATTTTGCTCACCAAGAGTTGTTTGGCAATGGCTGGAGACATCCGTTGTTGTCGACTGGAAATGGTGGTGCTTTTGCCACCCAGCAGGTAGAGGTCAGAGATGCTAAGCATCTTTAAATGGACAAGACAACTCCCCACTCCACAATAAAGAATCATCTAACTACAGCATCCGTAGTGCTGAAGTTGAGAAACCCTGGTTTAGAGGTGACATAGCAAGAGCTCCATGTCTTCTGCATATGCAATAGTGTGCCATTATGTCTTAGCTGTGGATGTCACACAGAGAGCACAATACTCCAATGCATTCTATATGGACCAGAGAAGACTAGTGCACTGCCTATCACCCTACTTACCGTAACTGAATACAGCCTAGGGTATACCCAGCATCTGTACCCCCTCAAAGAGCTATGATCTAGAACAAGAGAAGAGAAAAGTCTACTTTACCTGATTTTGTAAGTTCTAGAGATGTTTGCCTTATTTACCACTGTATCTCCAATGCCTCCTACAATGCTATCAGATAGAGTAGATGCTCCCAGATGGGTCGAATCAATAATAAAATAAATTCTTTTACAATGTGGGACCAAGTTTTGGGAATGTAAAGATCATATTTAGTAGAGGGATGGAAAAGTTTTCTCCAGTAAGTGTCTTTTAAGTTGGACATCAGAGACTGAGTAAGAATGGTGGAGGAGAAAGTGTAATCCATGTACTATAAATAGTATGGACAAAGGCCAGGAGACAGATATTATATACATACTTATATAATCATTATATATACACACACATACATATATATGTGTGTGTGCGCGTGTATATATAAAATAAATATTAAATATATATATAAAATAAATCCACATATATATATATATCCATGTATCCACATAGGCATATAAACAAAAATAGTACAAGTCAGCTGGGCCACAGAGTATTTTAAGAAAATAGAACAAAATATGTCTAAAAAGGCCAGCCCAGGGGCAGTGGTTCTCAACCTATAGCATGCAATGGAATCACCTGGAGGGGTTGCTGAAATACAGGTCCTGGAAGATCTGGAACGGAGCCCATGAGTTTGTATTTCTGTTATTGTTGCTGGGTGACACTGCTGCTGGTGGTTTGGGGACTTGAGAACCGTTGTCTCAGAGGTTTTTGAATGCTATGCTGGGATGAGTCTAGCAAGTTTTTTGAACTAGGAAATGTCCAAAAGTTCTCTAAACAGGAAAATGTCCATTGCAATCAACACTGCTTCATGTTCTACTAAAGAAGCTGAATATCAACAAATTCAAGGAAAAGGGTTGTTGGTTCCCAAGCCAGGTGGACAGGGTTCATGAGAGAAAGTGATTTTGTCTCATCACAGGAATAGATTTATCTGCAAGGTCTGTTCCCTAGGCTTCCATTGGACAAGTCCTGTTCTTCTTTAACTAAAAGACTTTTACAAAGTGGCTAAATGAATGTTCAAATGATAAGTGAGGTTCCAGGTTGCCAGGATTAACTAAGATGTGGCATGGATATCTGCAAAGAAACGTCTTATGCAAAACATTTCAATACTAGTGCTTATAAAACTCCATTAAAGTCCCCTTTGGCAGACCAGCCACCAGCATCCCCAATTGCAGCCATGTGTAAAAGTGTGATCACATTGCCTTTAAATGTCTCTGGGGACACAATTTACTTTGACAACTCTTAGAAGTCAGTCATGTATTTTAAGCTCCATGTTAATCTCTTCCCCACTCATCCTACAATTAAGGAAAAGTCTTCCTCCTCAATTCCTGCCATCCCACCACAGGGAAAGCAGGAGGAGCTAGGAGAATAATGTGGAACCTTAGATTCTCAGAATTAGAGGAGATGTTAGCAGTCAATGTTATGTCTTTATATGAGTATCACATCTTCCTGCCTTAACCATTTATTAGCTCTGCAGTCTCAAGATTAGTTATGTGATTTCTCCAGGATCCAGTTTCCTTATATGCAATGTGGGTATCATTATGTCCACCTCACTGATTGCCAGTGAGAACTGATGAGATAATGTTCAATATGGAAACTTCTTGGCACATAATGCTTAATAAATAGTAGTTACTATATTTACTTATATATGAGTAAAAATGGAGGAAATATATATTATATATATGAATTCAAATAGATTCAAATACATTCTGGAACCAGGGGCTCTAAATTATTTAACAAATAAAATGGAAGTCATCTTGTTCAACATTTCTCCTAATAATAACATGGTGAATGAGTTGGTCCCTAAAGGTGAATGGAAGCATTGAGACCATATTGGTTGCAAGCCATGAAGTTGATTTTGTGTAGTATCCTCTTATGGATGTAATCCAGGCTCTGCTATCCTACCTGAAATGATTGAAAAGGACATCTTAGATGGTCAGTGAGACCAAATCTCCAATCAAGATTAACTAAAGAAAGAAATGTCAACCGCAGGAGAGAAGAGATGTAAGTACCATCTGGCTGCTAAGACCCAAATATTGAAATGGAATCAGGAAAACAAATCTTTCACCACAGATTACCTCCCCTCCAGCCGGTCCTCCCCCCACAATTCCTAATTCATAAAGCACAAGCTAATGGTCTTCAGAACTTAGGACTAAGGGGATAAGGAGCTCCACTAAATCAGTAAATTTACTACTTACAAGGGCATTTTGTCTTCAGCAAGACAATCAGTTTTGGTATCAATTCTTTCAGGGATATTCCTTCCAACATTTGACAAACCACGTGGTGTTTTGGGGTGTCTGTTTTCTTATGTGTAAAAGGGGAGTTAATTACATCTCAGCTTAAGAAGCTGTAGTTGTGTTGGATTAAACATGGCCACAAATTCTTTGACATGCTTCCCATCCAGAGCCCCATGCTGGGCTCTCTTGTGACTGCTTGACCGAGAATACATTAGAAGTGTTGTATGCCAGTCCTGAGACTCATTTTTAAGAGGGCTCTTGGTTTCTCAAAACCATGGGCTATCATGTGAAAAATCAAACATGTCTGAACATGAGATCATGTATAGAAACCTGAGACCACCTGGACAAGGACAAGAGCCCAGCTCAGCCTGGTTTTCCAGATGACCCTGCCAAGGTGCCATCATATATGATAAATTGCCTTGGACCCTCCAGGCTAGTCCTGTCTCCAACTAAACACCATCAAGTGACTTTAGCCAACCCCAGATTCCTGATGCACAGAATTGTGAGGTCTGATAATAGTACCGTGTTTTTTAAGCCATTAAGTTTTGGTGTAGATGTTATATACCCATAGATAAGTACAACTGAAATAAACAGGTAATATACAGTCTGGTGTGACTGTGGAAGTTCATTGGCTGGGTAGTAGTCTTCCCTCCAGTAAGGGATCTAGCCGCGTTTTGTAGCAGACCTCTGGATGAAGAGATTTATCTTTTTCCTCGTGGTAACTGGTTTTGTTATATTTCACTTGCTCTGGTTCCCCTTTGAAGTGGTGTAGAAACAGCAGCAGCTTCAAGAAAAAGCTAAAGCACTTTCCTTCTGTTTCCCAAGGGGCTTGGCAAGCTGCCAGTCACTTCAAGGGTCAGTGAAGAAGACCCCAGCAGGGGTATTCATCAGGCACCAGGGACATAAGGGAGGCTGAAAGCAGAGGGGAAACTTTGGGTTCCAGGAAGAAAATTTTATGGGGGCAAGGGAATATGGGGAGACTCCCTTCTGTCAGAGACGTGAGTTGGCTGCCCATCTCTGCCCTGGTTCTGCACAGTACTTTTTTCATGTCTGTGACACCGCACATCTCCAGTTGTATTCTAACCGTTTCTTCTCTCTGCTACAGCTCCTACTATTCATATTATACATGTCACCCAGTACTGAGGACACACTGTGCAACAAGAAGTGTATTCTAGACTATGTCTCATTCCTATAGCAACTCTGCAAGGACGCTCTCATTATCCCCATTGTAAATATGAGGAAATGGAGGCCCAGGGAGTTCAATCCACCTGCCTAATACCATACAGCCAGGATGCAGTAAAACTGGGACTCAAACCCACATCCACCAAAGTCTGTGCCCTGGTAATCCTGATGAATGGTCAGGGTTAGACAAAAGCAACCCTCTTCAGGAAGAAGACAGATAATATGTGTGCCCTAGAAGCTTTTTGAGCTAAGGACACATGGAAATATGTAAATATATTTAAATAAATTTAAAGAGGCCTCTGATAAATAAGATAACATACAGGAATAGTAACTAAAAATCTACTGCAGCAATCAAGGAATGGGGTGGGAGAAAAGGAGTGTAGAGGAGGAAGATGGATTTGAAAGATATTAATGAAAATGCACCTATGATTTGGCATTCCGCTGGTCATGTTGGATAAGGAAGAGATGACCTCAAAGAATTGCATTTAAATGACCAAAAGATGACTAATAGATGTGCCTTTGATGTACAATGTAGAAGAGGATATTAGGTTATGATGGAAATTTCCACTTTGGGCACACTGGATTCCAGAAAACAGAAAGAAGCTTAAGGCAAGGTTCTAAACAGGCAGGTAGAGATAAGACCCCAGAGTCCAGAATGGAACAGGACTGCAGGAAGGGTGAGAACAGAGGTGCAGGTGAAGTCATCGAATGGGTGAGCTCTCCAAAGGAAAAAAGAAGATACTTAGTGCTGGAAGGCTGAGGGTCTAATCTTCAAGGACACTCAGCCATATAAAAGGAAGAAAAAGACAGCAACCAGTGTCTGGGAAGGCACCCACAACAACCAGTACAAATTTATATTTGGAAAGGAAAACAGTAATGGAATAATACCTGTGGCTAACATGTATTGAATGCTTATTATGTACCATGCTTTGATTTATGTTCCTTTGCATGCACTCAGTTATATTCTTCATGAACTCCAAAAGGAAGGTACTATGAATACAATATTAGAGCTGAGAAGATAACACCCAGAAAATTTAAATAAGTTCTCAAGATTACATAATTGGCAACTGGTCAGGCAGTCTAGCATCCCAGGTGTCATTCCTAACTACTTGCTATATTGAGTATTCTAGCAGGGTAGAAAAATGAACACCAAAGTCAGACCAGACAACCACAAGTCACATCTCGGAGTATCAGCTAAATGTGCTTGGAGAAGCTGCTGTGGACCAATCAAAAGAGCATGAGGACAGGTGAATTGAAGACTGACCCTTAAGGAGTGTATAGTCCAGGGTGAGAAGGAGATAAACCAATTATTAAGATGAGTGATAACTGGGACGCCTGGGTGGCTCAGGGGGTTCAGCATCCAACCTCAGCCTGGGTCATGATCTTTGGGCTCATGGGTTCAAGCCCTGCATTGGGTTCTGTGCTTATAGCATGGAGCCTGGAACCTGCTTCAGATTCTGTGTGCTGCCTCTCTCTGCCCCTCCCCCGCTCATGCTCAGTCCCTGTCTCTCTCTCTCTCTCTCTCTCAAAATAAATAAACAAACAAACAAACATTACACAATGTTTTAAAATGAGTGAAAATTGCTATGCTTATATTTAACATTCTATGGGCACTCAGAGGAAGAAACAACAAATCGTTGGCCAGTTGGTGGAGACAGTAACACATTTTGTCTGAATACTGAAGGATGAGTGTTCATCAGGAAGAGATAAGGAACTCAAGACAAGGCAGAACATAGGGTTATGAGGAAACATATCAGACTCAGGATATGAATAACAGATCACTCATGGATTGGATCTGAGTTCAAAAACCTTGAGAAAGTCAGAATAGAAGAAACTTACCTAAACATTATAAAAGCAGTTTATGAAAAGCCCACAGCTAATATCATCCTCAATCGGGAAAAACTGAGAGCTTTCCCCCTAAGATCAGGAACATGAAAGGGGTGTCCACTCTCACCACTGTTGTTTAACATAGTGCTGGAAGTCCTAGCATCGGCATTCACACAGCAAAAGGAAATAAAAGGCATCAGAATTGGCAAAGAAGAAGTCAAACTTTCACTTTTCACAGATGACATGATACTCTACATGGAATACCCGGCAGACTCCACCAGATGCCTTCTAGAACTGATCAATGAATTCAGTTAAGTTGCAGGGTACAAAACAATGTACAGAAATCAGTTGCATTCCTATACACCAATAATGAAGCAGTGGAAAGAGAAATCAAGAAACTGACCACATCCATGATTGCATGAAAAACCATAAAATACCTAGGAGCAAACCTAACCAAGGATATAAAAGACCTATATGATGAAAACTATAGAAAACTTATGAAAGAGATTGAAGAAGACACCAAGAAATGTAAAAACATTCCCTGCACATGGATAGGAAGAATAAACATTGTGAAAATGTCATTACTACCCAAAGCAATCTACACATTCAATGCAATCCCCATCAAAATTGCACCAACATTCTTCTCAAAGCTAGAACAAACTATTCTCAAATTCGTATGGAATCCCAAAAGACCCTGGATAGCCAAAGTCATATTGAAGAAGAAAAGTAAAACAGGAGGCATCCCAATCCCAGACTTTAGCCTCTACTACAAAGCTGTCATCATCAAGACAGTATGGTATTGGCACAAAAACAGACATATAGACTAAAGGAATAGAATAGAGAACCCAGAACTGGGCCCACAAATGTATGGCCAATTAATTTTTGACAAAGCAGGAAAGAGTATCCGATGGAAAAAGGACTGCCTCTTCAGCAGGTGGTGCTGGGAGAACTGGACAGCAACATGCAGAAGAATGAAACTAGATCACTTTCTTACACCATACACAAAAATCAACTCATAATGGCATAAGGACCTGAATGTGAGACAGGAAACCATCAAAACCCTCGAGGAGAAAGTAGGAAACAACCTCCTTGACCTCAACTGCAGCAATATCCTACTCAACACATCTCCAAAGGCAAGGGAAATGAAAGCAAAACTGAACTCTTGGGACCTCATCAAGATACAAAGCTTCTGCACTGCAAAGGATACAATCAAGAAAACGAATAGGCAACCAACAGAATGGGAAAATATAGTTGCAAATGACATATCAGATAAAGGGCTAGTATCCAAAATCTACCAGGAACTCACCAAACTCCACACCCAAAAAACAAATAACCCAGTGAAGAAATGGACAGAAGACATAAACAGACACTTCTCCAAAGAAGACATCCAGATGGCCTACAGGCACATGAAATGATGCTCAACATCACTCATCATCAGGGAAATACAAATCAAAACCACACTGAGATACCACCTCACGCCAGAGTGGCTAAAATGAACAAATCAAGAGACTATATATGCTGGTGAGGGTGTGGAGAGACGGGCACCCTCCTACACTGTTGGTGTAAGCTGGTGCAGCTGCTCTGGAAAACAGTGTGGAGATTCCTCAAAATCTATCCATAGAACTCCCTTATGACCCAGCAATAGCACTGCTAGGGATTTACCCAAGGGATACAGAAGTGCTAATGCATAGGGGCAATGTACCCCAATGTTCATAGCAGCACTGTCAACAATAGCCAAAACATGGAAAGAGCCTAAATGTCCATCACCTGATGAATGGATCAATAAGATGTGGTATATATATACAATGGAGTATTACATGGCAATGAGAAAGAATGGAATCTGTCCATTTGTAGCAACGTGGATGGACCTTGAGGGTGTCATGCTGAGTGAAAGAAGTCAAGCAGAGGACAGATACCACATGTTTGCATTCATAGGTCTAACAGGAGAACAGAAGAAACCTAACGGAGGACCAGGGGGAGGGGAAGAGGGAAAGAGAGTTGGGGAGAGAGAGGGATGTAAAACCCGAGAAACTATTGAATACTGAAAATGAACTGAGGATTGAAGGGGAAGGGGGAGGGGGGAAAAGAGGTGGTGGTGATGATGGAGGGCATTTGTGGGGAAGAGCACTGGGTGTTATATGGAAACCAATTTGACAAACTATATATATATTAAAAAAAAAACAGACTGAGAATAAGCTAGGGGAAACACTAAAAGACAAGATAAGAATTTAGCCTATGGCTGATAAGGTGTCACTGAAAACCCTTTAGGGCTTTGCACATGCCATTTTCTGGAACCTTCCTTCCAAAAGATGCCTCCCCTTCTTCACCTTTACCTACTGACATTTGCATAACCCACACATCCCAGCCTCCTGTTACTATCTCCCAGAGCTTCCTCTGCTTTGGAGGCCACATCCTCCAATAGCTCCTATGACTTTTATTTGATTTCAATGGCCACCAATTTTATTATAATTACCTATTTACTGCCTGTTCCCCACTAGACTAAAAGCTCTATGATTCAGAGCTTCTCTGGTTGCTCACCTCTGCACCTCTACTGCTCTGCTCAGCTCCTGGCAATTAGTTAAGTACTCAATACATATTTAATGAAATGAATATAAAAATAAGAATTCATATCCCATGCATGAGATTCAACTCAACAAATATTACTATTATGTACAAAGCATGAACTTAGCCTCTAAGAGTATGTGAGAAAGGGAAGCATAGTATGCCTTCTTTGAAGAAACACATTTCAATCCCATTGGGAAAACAGATGTAATTGCGTGACACAAGTTCACAATGGCAGACACTTTTCGTGTATACATTACAAAACTGAGTGGTGCCGTAGGAAGATCATTAAGAAGCGCAGACACGCTTAGCTCTGGCACAGGATGAAATATGTGACCTTTGAGTCAGAATCGTATGTTTAACAACTAAACCTTTTAAAAGAAAATCTGTGACTGACAAATCGTTGGAAGAGTTTTGCAGATAATACACATCAAGTTCTTGTGTTGCCAGACAGAGGGTGGCAATTTGGTTGAACGTATCAACGAGGACATCTTGCAATCCCATAGAGAATGGCATCCTCAGTGAAGTGAAACATTTCAAAGGGTGTTGCATTTGATGCCAAATATAGGACAGAGTATAGTACTGATTAGGGAAAAGGGATCAGAGTGGTTAAAAGTCTAAAAAGTATGGCATATGAAGCCAGTGGAAGGATCTAGGGATGTTTGGCCTAATACAAGAAGAATTGGGAAGAACAGACATTTGTCGTGTTTTGGAGGCCCAATAAAGATATCTGAAGGTCTCTCAGCCAGCTTAAAAGAAGTTGATCTCTGCTGTTCTTGTCTGCCCAACATCCTTCTTCAGGAGGGAACCGCCATTCTCCCATGCCGTAAGCCTTCGGTAAAGCTGACAGTCACGGTGCCTCACCTCTGCCCAGCCACCATGATGTGTCATCTCACCATGCATGGTGATTGGACAAGGAAGGAGTGACTCAAACAAAGCCCGCCCAAATTCTTCCATGAGAGAGAGCATTTAGGTTTCTCCTCCTGTGAATTCATGAGTTAAGGATGGTTTAAAGACTCACTTAACTAAGCCCAGCCTGAGACTGAATCCAACAAGAAAACAGCAGAGGGACAAAGAGGACAGCTATAAAGAGAGGAACAGAGAAAGAGAAAACAGAGACAGAGACAGACTCACAGAAATGGGACACAGAGAAGAAAGAAGAAAAGATAGAGACAAGGGAGAGAGAGAGACAGAGACCGAGAGAGAGTGAGCCTAGATGGCATTCTTCAAATCCTGTAGACATCCGTGTCTGAGGCCAGACTTTTCAGCTAATTGAACCAATCAATTTATTTTCCATCATGTGCTGCTGAAAAAGACCTTAATAATATATCATCTGAGAAGTGAGTTGGTCAAAACACTACATTCAGGCAATTCATTGGGATGTATACAAGGAAAGCCCTTTTCAAAAGCTTATTTAAAACATAAATCCAATTGAGTAAACTAAAAATATACTCCCTGAAGTCTGCTTCTTGCATATCAAATGACTGGAATTTGCAGAGAGCTACTGTTTACAGTAGTACCTGTAAGGGATACAGCTGTGGAGGTGCAGAGGGAGAGCAGAGACATTTTTATGTTCTGCTTGTAAACTGATGGCACTTTTGTTCGCAATGCTCAGGTATTATTGTCATGCTCATTAAAAACTGTGATGGGTGGTGCCCGGGTTGGTTAAGTGTTCCACTTCAGCTCAAGTCACTATCTTACAGTTTATGAATTCGAGCCCTGTGTCAGGCTCTGTGTTGACAGCTCAGAGCCTGGTGCCTGCTTCAGATTCTGTGTTTCTTTCTCTCTCTGCCCCTCCCCTGCTTGTGCTCTGCCCATGTCTGTCCCTCTCTCTCTGTCTCAACAATAAATACACGTTAATACAGATTTTTTAAAATCTGTGATTATTAGAAAAGAGACTGCTTGAAATGGATGAGACACAAGGTCATGAATGGGGGGTGGGGCCAAGGAAGATGAATGTGAGGGTCAGTGGGAGGAGATGGTGAGGGCTCCTACAGGGGGAAAAAATTCAGGGAATTTTGTGAGAAAGTAGAGAGGACATGTTGGTCAGAAAGACTTCTATGCTCTCTGCCTAGCTCAGATCTCAAAGGAAACACCTAACACTAAAGTTAGAAAGTTCTCAGTGACTGGAGAATGTGCTGGTCTAGAAGCACTTTTAGCCAAAGGTTATCTTGGACACTCCTGTGCTCAAGAAGTGTCAATTTTTAGCAAAGGGAAGAATAAAGTTTAAAACATATATTTTAGAAGTTAGTAAAAGTGATGGCTTCCATCCCCAATCTACCCAATGACTTAGTCTAGCCAGGACTATTTTCAACTACCCTGCATATAACCATTGTTGATGGTTTGGTGCAATTTCATTCATAGTCTCTCTCTCTCTTTCTCTCTCTCTCTCTCTCTCTCTCTCTCTCTCTCTCTCTCTCTCTCTCTCTGTCTCACACACACACACACACACACACACACACACACACACACACACATTCACTATACCTAAATACAAAGATCTCTATATTTATTTTCCAAAGTGGGATCATTCTAAAACATTAAAACCTGACAGTTGCTTTCCCCCCCAAATAACACACCAGTGATATCATTCTAGGACAACACACATAACTATTTCTCCTGGTTTTTAGTGGCTGATTAAAACCAGACCTCTATTACAGATACTTGGTTGGTTTTCATTCACCACAGAACCTTGGATTCCAAATAATCAATGGTACTATAATGTTTTTAATGCAGTTTTCTGGTCTCCCATGACCCATACTATATGATGCATGTAGTTTAATTATGCTTTGGAAATTATTTTTAATGAGCCAATAAACTTTCATTAATTGGATTCAAGTCTCAAAGCACCAGAAAGCACAGTGGATGGAGCACTGTGGTTGGGAAAAAAGGGTTTTATAATATTAATGGAGTCTTGCTTCTTGCTTTGATCCAAGGGTCTGCCATCCAGGAGGAATCATGAATCACAGTGAGTGTTTTTGCCTTAGAAGCACTACTTGAAATCACTAATCCTTGTAAACTCATGGTAACTCCAGAGAGGAAGACAAACAAGTTAACCCGAATCACACGATGAACAATGACATCACACCCCACTGACACATACCCCCTGTGCTCTGGCCCAGCCCAACTGTCAGGCTGGGAGGGACAGAGCAAAAACAGAAGCTAAGTGATAAATAAAAGCTTATGCTTCCAGGCTAAGATGTAGTGTTGTCATGTTCAGGGTGGGCCTTCCATTCCAGTGAGAATATCATTCTTGGGACAGAAGATGCTAGAAACAATTGGCAACTTTCCCAGACTCCCTGAGGGAAACTAACCCAATGAAACCATCTGACTCCATCTTATTTATGGTATCAGAGTTTTTGATGTCCACTATTGAAGAAGGAAATGGAACTAATGGAAGCTCAAAAAGAATTTTTGAGAAGATTTCCTCAAAAAAAGAGTGTACTGAACACTCCATTTGTTGGATAGTGTTTACCAATGCCTAAATCATTATTTATGTAATTCTTGGTTAATTGTTAATTTCCCCATTAAAACATCAGTTCCATGAGGGTGAGGACCTTGTCCTTACTCATATTTTTGCACTTTTTCCTCTTGGAGGAGGTAGAGACATATGATTCCATTCATATGTGGAATATAAGAAACAAATGAACAAACACGACAAAAAAAAAAAGAGTCATTCCCCGCCCCATTCTTAAATATAGAGAACAAACTGGGGGTTGCCCGAGGGGAGGTAGGGGGATGGGTGAAATAGATAAAGAGGAATAATAGGTAAAAACTTCCAGTTGCAAAATGAATAAATCACAGAGATGAGAAGTACAGCATAGGGAATGTAGTCAATAAGATTGTAATAACATTGTGTGGTGACAGATGGTCACTATACTTATCACAGTGAGCATTAAATAATACATAGAATTGTTGAAGCATTATATGTACACATGAAAGTAATATATCACAGCATGTTACTTATACTTCAATAAAAGAGTATAAATGCAAAAATACAAAAGGAATAGATTTTAATCACCATTGCACTACATTTTACTACTAAGAATCAGTTTGATGGGGTCAGGGAGAGCTTCCAGAAGGAGGAAAGGACTGAGCTAAAGTCTGAAAGATATGCAAGAGAAAAGGGGACAAAGTAGTTTCCAGGTTGAAAGAGGAGCCAAGAAGAGAGAAAGAAGGCAAAGACAGCTTGCAGCCCAGGGGGTAAGGCTGGTGAAGGGCATCGAGTGAGGTTGGGGACACAGACAGGGAACAGATGGCACTAAACTCTACGGGCCAAGGAGTCTGGTCTTGATCTTCAGTGCAGTAAATAGCCATTGAAGGGTTGTAAGCAAAGGAACAATGAGCTCAGAGTTGCATGGTTGACTCTGGCTATGAGATCTTGTAAAAGGTGAGCAGGTGGGAGGAGGATAAAGTAGATGTGGGGAGAACAATCCAGCGGTTGCTGAAGCGGCACATGTAAGACATGGCATTAGTCAGTAGAACTTTTGGTTAAATGCAATGGATAAGGAAAGAATGAATTAAGCATAACTACCTGATTTCTGGACGGTGCAGTTGCTGGAACAGCTATTCACTGAAGAGGTCCAAGTTTGGTAAGAAAGATCGTGAGATGCATGGATAGTCGCAGGGAACTAAAATTAACATCCACTAGCATTGCATACTGTGCCAAGCGGGGCCAACACTACCCCTTTGATGGACTACCTAACTTAATTCTAACTGAAATCTTATAGAACAGGTGATACTGCCCCCACTTTTAGAGATGAGAAAACAGAGACTCAGAAAAGCTTAATAACTTAAGACCATTCTCAGAGCTAAACATTGGCAGAGCTGGGGTTTGAATCCAAACCTCTTCAGTTCTAAAGCAGATGGTTGGTTCTTCATGACCAGACCATACTGCTTCATGACAAAGGCCATCTTCTCAGGGAAAATTCCATGATTTCTAAAGCACCCAATAGTTCATCTGGAACTCTGAAGCCAAATCTTCCTAGGGAACCTTCAGTCCCTCTCTCAGGGCCACTCAGAGTCAATTGTCCATACTAGGAAGATGATTCTCTATGTCCCTCCATTCTACACTCTCTATTCTGCTCATTTTCTTCCCCTTGCTTTTATCCAAAACTCAAGGTTACCTCCATGTTTCACGATCACCTCAGCTTTGCCTTCTCCAAGTTCCTATAATACTTTTAGTCTCAGCACTCAGTTGGGCAATGATCACATATAAGCTACCCTGCAAGATTTCCATGTATTTTCTACTCCCTTACACTTTATTTCTTCTCATGTGAACTTTAATACAATATATAGTGACTGTCTTAAAGTGTCTCATGTACTGAAGTTGGACTGTTGTCAACAAGCTAATAAAAACAAGTTTCAAACTATGACATGCTTTGGGTCTGTTTGCCAACGAAAGGTTCAGTTTTACCAATGTCACTATTTGTAGCTATAGAGTCTCATTAGATGGGCATTTAATTTAAGCATATTCAACTCTATGTTCTTGGCAGAGCAAGAGAGAGAAAGAATTTGCACAGTTTAAATAGAGCAGGCCATTACACCTGCCATTCCAATCAAGAAGCACCTGTCCCACAGGGCAGGAGATGAATCCACTGTTGCCACAGCTGCTTTCAGGCCATCATGACCTTCTCCAGTGTCAGTAATTCTCTGGACAGACTCTGATTTTAGTGTTTAAAGACATTTATTTTAGATACATCAAAATCTCTAATTTTAGTCAAATGCTTTTCCTATTCCACAGTTAAAGAAACAGTGACCTAACCCTAGACTGGAAGAGTAACCGAGTCAGTTGGACTCCTCCAGAGATAGGAAAGGCCTGCCCCTTGGGAATTCTGATCACAAGTTACTGGCACATGTTATCAGAATTTGGGAACTATCCCTACAATACCAGTATCAAGATGGTGGCCTATGATCCTGTAATCAGCTGACCTTGAAACTGCTTTCTACTTTTATGACTGAATACAAATGAGCAGGAATTAGAAAACAAAAAGCCCAAATACCACTGATTAGTGTACATCTCAAACAAATAAGGCAACGATGGAAATCATCAGGCCTCCTGAAGTCAATTGTGAAGCCAAAAAATAAAATTATGCAAAGGAATTAAATGTTAGCCGTGCATCCCCCAAACAAATCATTATGGGGGATTTTAAATCATCTTTGGCTTTCTGGAAAAGATTCTCCACAGTTGCATGCACACACCTAAATATGCATAAAAAAACTATGATATGGACACACTGGGGGAGGAAGTCATGTTTGAACATACAAACTGTCATTCTGAACCACACTGGCTGCCTACTGGGCAAGCACATTACTTCTTGCTCCCTCGGAGTTTGTTCATGACATCAGCATAAATTTAGAGCTCTACCCTAAACTGATCGCCAGTACCTGTCACTCTCTAGATTGTGTTCTTTAAAAAAAATTTTTTTTACATTTATTTATTTTTGAGAGACAGAGAGAGACCAAGCACAAGCGGGGAAGGGGCAGAGAGAGAGGGAGACACAGAATCTGAAGCAGGCTCCAGGCGCTGAGCTGTCAGAACAGAGCCCGACGCGAGGCTCAAACTCAAACTGTGAGATCATGACCTGAGCCGAAGATGGATGCTTAACCGACTGAGCCACCCAGGCGTCCCAACTGTGTTCTAAGCCTTACAAACCTCTATGTCTGCGGGACCTTAGGGAGGGCCTGACTAAAAGGAGCCCTCTGCAAAGACTGGAGAGTAACCAGATTTATCTCTCTGAGATTCTTCACTTCTAATGAATTAGGGAAGGAAGAAAGGTGTGGCCCAATAGCCATTAGGTCCTTGTCCCCAGCACGGAGCTCTCCTTTCACACGGCTCTGTCCTTACCTGTCCAGAGAAATGCAGCACAGGTGAAAAATCGATGCTGTCGTGAGCAGGACGTCTAGAGATGTCCGGATCAGGCAGAACATCTCCCCATAAATCCAGATGTCTTGAACCAGCTCGATGGCACCAAAGGGCATCACCAGCACTGAGACCAGCAGATCCGCAAAGGCGAGGGATACGATGAAATAATTGGTTTTTATCTTCCTGTGAGAAAAAAAGTATAAGGGAGAAGGCAGGGGGAGAGACAAAGGAAAAGGTGGGAGAAAGGGGCAGGAGGGAAGAAATGAGGAGTGGGAGACAAAGAAAGAAGAGAGAGACAAAGGAAAGTCAAGCAAGCAATGCATTCTGTGAAATTCTCTTTCCCCCTCTGTTATGCAGCATGCGTGGTCCAGCCATCCCTGATATCTCCAGACCCCCTTGTACCCAAATCCCTCTCATCTTCTTCCCTGCGGCCACAGTGGCCTGATTTGAGCCCCTGTTCATGAAGCATGGCGCTCCTCCCTAGGGCCTCTACACAGGCTTCCCTTTCTCCCTACCTGCCTTTCCCTTCTGGCCTGTTTGGTTATTCTCGGGGGACGCTCCCAAGGCACCCTCTTAACAAATAGTGTCAAATTCCACTGCTTTCCACTCTTTGACAGACTGTTGTGTGCCTCACAGTTGTGACACGGGCCAGCACTGAGCTTTTACATTTCCTTTGCATCATAAGTGGGTTAGTGCCCACCTTGTTTAGAAAGGAAGGCCATAGATAAGGCAGGACTGTATTTTTTACCCCATTTTATGACCTGGTGGCTCTCAATCCACGCTCAACACCAGAATCACGTGGTGAATTTTTATAAATATTGATGCCCAGGTCTCTCTCCAGATCAGTTAGTTCAGAGACTTTGGGTGATTAACACCCTGCCCCAAGGTTGTCAGATACAATAGAGGCCTCTGAGTTAAGTTTCAATTTCAGATGAACAATGAATAATTATTTACAATAAGTAGGTTCCAGATACTGCATGGGACATAATTATGGTACATATCAGCAATTTTCAAAAGGTCTTCAGGTGATTTTAACAGCAGCTGGGTTGAGACTGATGAAGTAGAAAGAGCAGAAGATACAGGTTTAAATCCACATCAGTCACTGGGCAGTTGCCCCTCTCTGAACCACCAATAAAGTGGGGAGGTTAGATTAGATATGCTCTCAATGACTATATATATATATGTATGTGTGTGTG